>NW_028319061.1:307500-405000 GCF_062004578.1 Staurois parvus
TGGGCACAGGTGGGTGGCACTGCTGGGCACAGGTAGGTGCACTTCTGGGCACAGGTGTGTGACACTGCAGAGTGGCACAGGTGGGTGGCACTGCTGGGCACAGGTAGGTGGCACTTCTGGGCACAGGTGTGTGACACTGCAGAGTGGCACAGGTGGGTGCACTGCTGGGCACAGGTGGGTGATCTGCTGGGCACAGGTGGGCAGAGCTAGTGGGCGCACATCTGGGCACAGGTGGGCGGAACTTGCGGGGGCCACTGCTGGGCACCGATCATCAATGCACTGATCATCAGTGCCCTGATGATCGGTGCCGATCCCCGCTCTGACAACTGCCGGTTCTCGGCAGTACTTTCCTCACGATCTGACAGTGCGAGGAAAGTGCAGCCGAGAACCGGCACTTGCATTTCCCTGTGATCAGCGTGTCATTGGACACGGCTGATCAGGTGGTAAAAGGCCGCTGTGATTGGCCTTTTACCACATCACGTGATCAGTTGTGTCCGTAGGACACAGCGATCACGGAGATCGCCGGGTGCGCGCCCCCTGGGGCGCGCAGGAGAGCGCGTTCTGAGAGGACGTCATATGACGTCCACCCAGAACTGGCCGGTCGCAGTGAAGCCGTCATTCATCTATCTGCGGTCGGCAACAAGTTAAACTCTGCTCACCTGAGTACTCTGACCTCGGCCTGTTTACTGGACTTGCCTTTGCCTACTGTTTTGGTACTGCATTCCCCGGCTATTACTGACCTTGGCCTGCCTCTTGGACTTGCTCTGCCTGAAATTCGGTTCCTCGCTGCCCCTTCACTGCTGACCGCTGTATGCTGCCTGCCTCCTGGTCCTGCTTCATCTTCTGCTCTGGTGCCAAGCTGCTCCTGCACTCCATTCTGAGGACTGCAACTACCAGCTCTACCCACCTACAGAGTGGACACCACCAGCCAGCTACTCCGGCACTCGTGCCACTCTTAGCCCTCACACTCTCTGCCTCCACCTTCAGGAATGTTGGGCAGGCGGTGCAAGAGAGGCCTCCATAACATTCCAGTCTTCACCAGGTACGGGATAGGTAGGCTGCAATATGATACATTTTTGTTTTTCATACATTAGTCAATTTATTCCCTGATGTTGTGAAAAGAAACTTTTGCTAATAAGTTAATAGCGTGGTTTTAAACACATCTTTGCAAGAAATAGAAAAAAAAGAATCTTCACAGCCACAAGAGGTTAGTTCTCTAATTCACTCCTTCACTCAAGTTCCCCGTCTCAGACACATGGTGCTATTAATATATATATATACAGTTGCAAGAAAAAGTATGTGAACCCCTTGGGATTACGTGGTGTTTTGCATGAATTGGGCATAAAATGCGCTCTGAACGTCATCTAAGTCACAACAATAGAAGAACACAGTCTGCTGAACATAATACTACACAAACATTAGATGTTGCCATGGTTTAATTGCACATAACATGTAAACATTCACAGTGCAGGGAGGAAAAAGTATGTGAGGCCCTAGCTTAATGACTTCTCCCAGAGCTAATTGGAGCCAGGAGTGAGCCAACCTTGACTCCAATCAGTGTGATGATATTGGATGTGTTGCTGACACCTGTTTTGGGTTTACTGGTTTCAAGAAGCACTGTCTAATGTGAACCATGCCTCGCAGAAAAGAGCTCTCAGAAGACCTACCATCAAGAATTGTTGACTTGCATGAAGCTGGAAAGGGTTACAAAAGTATCTCCAAAAGCCTTGATGTTCATGTGTCCACGGTAAGACAGACTGTCTACAAATGGAGAAAGTTTAGCACTGTTGCTACTCTCCCTAGGCGTGGTCGTCCTGTAAAAATGACTGCAAGAGCACAGCGCAGAATGCTGCATGAGGTAAAGAAGAATCCCAGAGTGTCAGCTAAAGACCTACAGAAATCTCTGGCACATGCTAACATTTTTGTTGACACATCTACAATAAGGAAAACATTAAACAAGAATGGAGTACATGGGAGGACACCACGGAGGAAGCCATTGCTGGCCAAAAAGAAGATTGCAGCACGTTTGAAGTTTGCAAAAGAGCACCTGGATGTTCCACAGCACTACTGGCAGAATATACTGTGGACAGATGACACCAAGATTGAGTTGTTTGGGAAGAACACACAACACTATGTGTGGAGAAAAAAAGGCACAGCACACCAACATCAAAACCTCATCCCCACTGTGAAACATGGCGGAGGGAGCATCATGGTTTGGGGCTGCTTTTCTGCCTCAGGGCTGGACGGATTGTTGTCATTGATGGGAAAATGAATTCCAGAGTTTATCAAGACATTTTGCAGGAAAACGTACGACCATCTGTCCGCCAACTGAAGCTCCGCAGAGGATGGGTGATGCAACAGGACAATGACCCAAAGCATACAAGTCATTCAACAAAACAATGGGTGCAACAGCACAGAATACGCCTTCTGGAGTGGCCCAGTCAGAGTCCTGACCTCAACCCCATTGAAATGCTGTGGCATGACCTTAAGAGAGCGATTCACACCAGACATCCCAAGAATATTGCTACACTGAAACAGTTTTGTGAAGAGGAGTGGTCCAAAATGACTCCAGATCGTTGTGCAGGTCTGATCTGCAACTACAGGAAACGTTTGGTTGAGGTTATTGCTGCCAAAGGAGGGTCAACCAGTTATTAAGTCCAAAGGTTCACATACTTTTTCCTCTCTGCACTGTAAAAGTTTACATGCGCACTGGGGTCCGCGGGTGCGCGCCTGGCACCAATGACAGCGCAGGGCGCGGTATTTAAATCCACCCTGTGCTGTCACTGGTTGCCGTATGGTGTTCTTAGTATCCTGTTCCTGAACCTGTGTATTTGCGATAGTTACTGACCCGGATTGCTCTGACCTTGCTGATTTCTCCTGTCCTGACCCCTGGCTTGCCTGACCTCGCTCCTGGATGCCCCCTTGTGGATCTGATCTCTTGTTGCTGACCTGGCGTGTTACCCGACCATTCTCTGCCCGCTGCTCTGTACCGCACCGACCCCACGGCTACCGACTCGGCTTGTCTGACCTCGCACCTTCTCATCCATCCGTCCACCCCGTCGGGATATCCCCGCCTCCTCACATCAGACTCTTACCCCGCAGGGACCTCTGGCGAGCTCCTCTACCACTGGTGGGTATACCCAGGGGCCGCGACCTGGTCTTGGTTCGCTCCAAGTCCATCCCCACCATCAGGGGCCTTGGTGAACAAGTGAACCGGGACTTAGACTCTGCGCTCTGGGGAAGCCTGACCAGTGGATTGCTAGGGGCGCCGTCAGTCGGTTCCTTACAGCCCCCCATGTGCCCCCCTGTCCCCTTGTCACGGATCACCACCCACACACCCACGGCGACTAGCTAACCGAGGCGTGCACATCCGTGACTTGGGGTACAAGAGGGATATGAGGGGAAATTATAGCATATAAGACTGGCCGTGATACACTTTCACAGCCCACACTGTCTCTGTCCACCACTAGAGGGAGACTCCACTCCAATCCAGATGGCTGACTACATACACACAGGCAGATACTAATCTTACATACAATCTGGTGCACTAAATAGGGTTGGGGAGCAGTCTAGTAATTGACACACCCTTCTAGGATTCCTCCAACCGTCCTACAAGCTAGAGCCCCGGAGTTAATCACTCTTCTACTGTCCACACACCCCCACACCAGACACATAACAAACGGTAGCTTGCCACTACCCAACATTTTGTCTGCAGACTGGTCTGCTGGGCCACCACACACACACAGATCTCCATCTGGAAGATCTGCTACTTTACAATCTGCATGCAATCTGCCAACACGCAGTGCAATTGCATACAGATTGGCAATGAGCTTAGACTGAGCACATAGACACTATAATACAATCTCCCCGGAGATATGAGCCCGAGCTTAGTACACAGAAGTCACTTATTAATTTTATGATTTAATATCCTGAAAGTGGGCTGAGCATAAAATACAAACAAAGAAAAAACAGTTACAGAAAATACAAAAAGACACAAAATTGGCTCTTCACTATAAAATGAAAGGGAATAAAAACAGAAATAAAACTTTTACCGAGAGTTATCCTGTGACTGGAGCAACTCAGAGAAAGTCTGCGATTCGCCAGTCAAATAGAACCGACTCCGTTTGAATCACCCCGTGCATATCTCAGGGTCCTCCATTTATTGAAATGTGGACGTGGGCTGGACTTTAGCCTTTGGCCAGTCAGCCCTGGGGGGTGTTCCTGCACCAGCCCACAGGACGTTCTGGGTTCTGAAGTGCCCAAAGTCGATTGGACCAGGAACAGTTTGGATCACCAAGTCAGGGATAGAATTTCCGACACCAAGCATCAGTCCGATCGCGACAGTACTAAGCGCTGTTCAGCTGTCACAATCAGGCGCCATACAACTGTTTTGTGCATTTCTCTGGGATTCTACAGAGGCTACAAATACAGTTTTACATGTAGGAGGAGCCTACAGTGTGTCCAATTAGAAGGAAGTATTTTCATCTCTCTGCAACTAATATTTTAGCTTTTATGAGAGATGAAACAGACTCCTCTGATCTGTGGATATAAATCAGAGATGGCTGACATTTCTGAGCCCCTTCCTTGTCTCCTGCGGTTTCTTGAAGCTGAAATGGCTAGAGCTCTTCTTTTAGATTTCAAGAAGGTGGCAAACTCTGGCTACATAGGTGACAACATTTTATTGGCACCTCTGTGTCACTTTCAGCCTAGAAGCTGCTCTGTCCTTTCAGATGCTGATTGGTGGCCATATATCTCTGACTGAATACTGAACACTAATCTGTAATAACATGGAATGAGATGAGATCTACGATTACAGATTTCTACAGATCACATCACATCTCAGTTACCCGAATCTCACATTTATGTTACATCTCCCCAGACCCTTCCGTAAAGCCTCTTGCATGATAGAACAACATCTTGACTAGAGCACCAGAGATAGGTCATCCAGATCCCCCCCTTTTAAATATACTTAAAAGAAAACATGACACCAATTTTGGAGTAAAATGGCCAACATGGCCTTTTATTAACAAACATTTTAACACACCAACCATTCCTTATAACAGAAACATACAGAGTTGTTGTTGGTCTTGGAAGGCACCCCCCAAAAATGATCTGAAATGCACCTGCGGACAACCATATTACACAAGGCCTCCAGCCGCAACCAACCAGCTCGGAGACAACCATACCGTCCGCAGTGCAGCACCACCACCTTCCAGTTAAACCTCGGTTAACTGGAATGTCCCCGGGCACACCATACCACCGATGGTTCCCACACCATTATCTGTACCTCCAAGATAAGAACCACCTCCAAAGACCAACAACCGCCCATGACCGAAATAACCCCCCTTTCCCCCCCCGAGAGGAACACAATACTCACTAAATAGGGAAGGCGGGATTTCTATCTCAGGTTGATCTTCGAGCCTTACCATGGGTTTATGGCCATGACTTCCAGCTTTTCTCTGGCCTGTCCCCATTGACTGTGCTGTGGTATAAACGAGGTGTCCTTACACTCCCATCTTCTGATCCCTCACCACTATCATTCTTGTTTGATAATCCCGCTTCTCCACAAGGGTTGGGATCCTCTGCTATTGGTCCCTTTTTGCGCGCCTCGTGGCCCATAGCTCAGGACTTTATTTACCACTAAATGGGTCTTCTGCTTCTTCAGGGAGGTCCCAGGGACTGGTTGACCACTTTAAATTTATCTTCATTCTGTAAACCTTTCTATTCTACCTCGCACACTCAATGTTCACTCTCTGAGTTTGAGCGGTTGTGTTCCCACTCTGAACCTCCGTGACATGTTTTGGCTTCCTTCTACAGAATACTACACGGTGCTCTTCACTCTGAACTTCCTCCCTTTACTAGGGCGTGGGCTCGAGGCCTTGGTGGAGACATATCGGCAGAGAACCGGACTACATCGTTCCATTTCACTCATAAATCTTCTATTTCATGTTATTCACAGGAAAAGAACTTCAAGCTCCTTTCTGCATGGTACAGGGACCCCCTCTCTCTACACAAAATATTTCCTTCTACATCCAATCTCTGCTGGCACTGTACTAAAGCTGTCGGCACACAGCTCCACATTTGGTGGGATTGTGACCAGATACAACCCTTTTGAAGTCCAGTTTTTGATGTATATCACAGTATCCATGGTGAGTCCTTGACCTCCTTGCCGGAGATTGCTCTCCTCTCCATATTACTGGGCTCACTGGCAGCACAGAAGAAGTGCTTGTTGTGTTTCTTACTATCTGCGGCTCACCAATTGATATCCCTCTTTTGTAAAACGGCCACCCCCCCCCCCTCCTCTTCCGATGTGGGTTTCTGCGCTTAGTGATACCATGCGTATGGAAGAAATGTTGGTGTTTGCCAATGATACCTACAATAAACACAAATTACTATTCTCAGTCTGGCTCCATTTCTCCTCCTCTTCGACCCTCCAAATATTGTGTTCCCATGTTGTGTCCTAACAGAGTTGAGCCTTGTCTGTTCGATCCACTGTGCTGAGACCGCCAGTTTGACCGTACCGCCCATGCCTGGCTGCAAGCTGCTGGGTCTCGCCAATGGGGTCTCGGTGGTGGACCACGTTGATTTTGCCCCTTTCCATCCCCGCCTTCCGACCCCTCTCACTTCTTCTCCTTCACTATCTCTAACACTAGCTTCTCTCTTTTTTTCTATACTCTTTTATCTTTTTTCTTAGTTTGGGTTTGTATATTGAATTATACGGAGTTGTCACGGAGCTGGTCTTTTCCCACCCCCCAGCAGCCCCTCGCCCTCCTGTCACCAGCAATCTGGCCCCCTGCCAAGGGAGCATCCTGCTCCCCTGACCGAGCACCAGAAAGTCAGCCCCCCTGCTGTGGGAATCCATATGCAGGCTCCCTCCTGTCATCCCCCTCCCCTGTCCCTCTGTGCAGGTCTTCCCGTGCTCCGTGCCTGACAGGGACAAAGGCCGTGTTCCCTGTGCGGGTCCGAAGACGTGGGGGGCGGGGCCCATTGCCATGGTAACCCAATGCTAAATCTCAATGCACCCGGCTCTGTACTTAAGACAGAGCGGGGCCCCGGTCCCGGGGTGTTCTCCTGGCTTTAATCCTAATGTGTGAGTGAGGTCTGAGATGTGGGCCAGCCTCCTTATTGCTCCAATCCTCTCCTCTCCTCTGACTGGCTTCCCTGCCTGCCAGTCTGCTGCTGGATCCCTCCCCTGTGTGCAGTTAACTCACTGCTGCCTGGAGCTCCTCTGTGTAGATGAACCCTCTGCTGCCCGTGAGCCTGCTGCCTGGATCTCTCCCCTGTGTAGACTTAACCCTTTGCTGCCCGTGAGCCTGGCGGACTTAACCCTTTGCTGCCCGTGAGCCTGGCGGACTTAACCCTTTGCTGCCTGGAGCTGCCTGTGTGGACTGTAACCCTCTGTGTCTGGCTCCCCGCATCCAGGAAGTGGACTAACCCTGTGCTGCCAGAAAGACTGAGCCCAATTCTCCCCATGAACCCCAATTCCCACAGAACCTCCACCCCACTGTCCTGTTGAACCCTGTGGACTACCAGCCCCCTGTTGTTCCATATTGCCTTCCAGAGAACTTTACTGTGTTTCTGTGTCTGGTGTTGATCTGTGGACTAACGAAACTATCGTCTGTACCCCGAAAACCTCCCAAATAAACACCCGCACGTTGGGTTCTGTGCAATCTGTCTCCGTGTGCTCCCTCTCTGCGCTCCTAGTACATTACAAAAACGAAATGTGAACAGTACTGCAAAACAGACAAAAAGAAAATTGCATAGGTGTGAACAGAGCGTAAAAGCAAAAAGCAGCGGTTTTCAATGGAGTTTAATGGAGAAGCTGCTAAAATGCATGGTAGAACATTTTTGCCGTGTTTTGCATTTTTATTCTGCCCAGCAAATGAAAAAATTCCACTTAAAAAAAAAAAGGGCTGAACGAAACACAAAATGAGGTAAAAACTTGTCAAAAACGCATCAAAAACATGTAGAAAAACACAAACTGCGAAAAGCACTGCAAAACGGACAAAAAAAAACGCATAGATGTGAGCAGAGCATAAAAGCAAAAAGCAGCAGTTTTGCATTTTTATTCTGCCCAGCGAAAAAAAAAATTCCCCTAAAAAAACAGGGATGAACAAAACGCAAACCGTGGTAGAGTTCGATGGAGAAGCTGCTGAAATGCATGGTAGTGCGTTTTTGCAATGTTTTTTACATTTTTATTCTGCATAGCAAGAAAAAAATATTCCACTTTAACAGAAAAAAAAGCTGAACAAAACTCGGTCAAAACACGTGTAGAAAAACGCCAAATGAACGGCGAAACAGACAAAAAGCAAACTGCGGAAATATGAACGAAGCGTGAAGCGCATCTCTTGGAAAACGTTGCGGCCGTTTCCTGCATATGAGCTTCAAGGTGGTTTTTTTTGTTTTTTTTTACATGACTTGTATTTTTAACATTTTTTTTCTGCTTGAGTCATTTGCAGGTTGGCCGCTAGAGGGAGTCAACAATAAACGTGTAATGACTATTTGTCGATTATTTCATAATTCACCCCAAAATTTCCAGACGTTCAAACAAAAAAAGTAAGAAAGTTTTATATATATGTAAAAAAAGGAAATTGGCTGTAATTTTTAAATTTTTATATTTATTTTTAAATTTTTTTTTTTTTTTCCCTCATACCCCAAATATTAACCACAATTTCGAAGTCGGGACCCCTGGAGAATGAAGGCCGTGAGACTGTTCACACAGAACCCGAGACTGTCTGTAGACCGTCAGCCGCCGTTTCCTGCTCTTCTGATCGCGTTTTCTGTTTTCCCGATGCCTGAAAAAGAGAGAAAGTTGAGAAAAGTCACCATTATTTCTCACGTTTTGTCGCAGCGTCAGACAAACGATCGGACGGCGTTGCGGTTTACGGAAGGAATGCCGGGCAACTGACGATACACGTGGAGTGCTGAATGAATAGGATCAGAGAATACCAGGCAATGAGACCTCTATGGTAAGTGGGGGGCGCTAGGGGTAGTTCCCACACTTGGACAGGAGGTGGCAGTATAGTGTAACAGATTCAATGGGAACAAGGAATAGGTGAAGCCCACTGGCAAAGCAAATGGTACAATACAGGCAAAGTGTTCTCTGCTACAGGAAGAATGTAAAGGCGAACACCCTACAACCCCCCAGACCCCCAGTCCCCCAGTCCCCTAGTCCCCCAGACCCCCAGTCCCCCAGACCCCTAGTCCCCCCAGACCCCCAGCCCCATCTGTACTAACCTCCAGGGATGCCAAGTTGTCAGTGCCCACACAGCAGGTCCAGAGGTTCAGGCAGTGCTGGGGCGAGGTCATCTATCACCCACAACGGACATGCCGAATTGCGCCCCCCCATGCTTACCCCCACGAAGCATAAATTCATCTTCCTCCCAGTACAAAGTTTTGCCCCCCCCCATCCTCTCCCCATATGCCCTCAGCATCAATCCCGCTGGCTCCCCCCCCAAAAAAAAGTTCCTCCTCTTAGCACAAATATTTTGCCCCTCAAATTTCCACTCCAAGCACAAATACTCACCTCCCACTCCAAATCCCCTCCCCCCCCCCCCGCTGCCACCACAATCCCCCATCCTAGCACAAGCCCCCCCCCCACCACAAATTTCCCCCAGTCCTGGCAGAAAATCGTCCCAAATCGTCCCTACTAGCAGAAATCCCCCCCCCAAACAAAAATTCCCCTCCTAGCACAAATACCCCCCCCCCAAGCATCCCTACTAGCACAAATCAACCCCCCCCCAAACAAAAATTCTCCTCCTAGCAGAAATCCCACTCTTAAAATCATCCCTACTGGCACAAATCAACCCCCCCCCAAAACAAAAATGTCCCTCCTAGGACAAATACCCCCCAATCATCCCTACTAGCACAAATCCCCCCCCCAACAAACAAGAATTCCCCTTCTACCACAAATACCCCCCCCCCCAATCATCCCTACTAGCACAAATCCCCCCAACAAAAATTCCCCTCCCAGCGCAAATCCCCCCCCCCCAATCATCCCTACTAGCACAAATCCCCCCCCAAACAAAAATCCCCCTCCTAGCACAAATACCCCCAATCATCCCTACTAGCAAAAATCCCCCCCCCCCCACCAAACAAGAATTCCCCTTCTAGCACAAATGCCCCCCCCCCCAATCATCCCTACTAGCACAAATCCCCCCCCCCAAACAAAAACTCCACTTAGTACAAATACCCCCCCCCCCCCGATCATCCCTACTAGCACAAATACCCCCCCCAACAAAAATTCCCCTCCCAGCGCAAATTCCCCCCCCCCCCCAATCATCCCTACTAGCACAAATCCCCCCCCAAACAAAAATCCCCCTCCTAGCACAAATACCCCCAATCATCCCTACTAGCAAAAATCCCCCCCCCCCACCAAACAAGAACTCCCCTTCTAGCACAAATGCCCCCCCCAAGCATTCCTGCTTTCACAAATCCCCCCCCCCCAAACAAATATAACAAAAATTCCCCTCCTAGCACAAATACATCCCCCCCCAAGCATCCCTACTAGCACATATCAACAACCCCCAAACAAAAATTCTCCTCCTAGCATAAATCCCACCCCCAAAATAATCCCTACTAGCGCAAATCCCCCCCCCCCAATCATCCCTACTGGCACAAATCAACCCCCCAAAACAAAAATTCTCCTAGCATAAATCCCACCCCCAAAATCATCCCTACTGACACAAATCCCCCCCCCCCCCAAAACAAGAATTCCCCTTCTAGCACAAATGCCCCCCAATCATCCCTACTTGCACAAATCCCCCCCTCCCAACAAACAAGAATTCCCCTTCTAGCACAAATACCCCCCAATCATCCCTACTAGCACAAATCCCCCCCCCCCAAACAAAAACACAGCTCCTAGCACAAATACACCCCAATCATCCCTACTAGCACAAATACCCCCCCCCCCCACCACACCAAACAAGAATTCCCCTTCTAGCACAAATACCCCCCCCCCACACCAAACAAGAATTCCCCTTCTAGCACAAATACCCCCCCAGTCATCCCTACTAGCACAAATACCCCCCCCCAACAAAAACTCCACTCTTAGTACAGATACCCCCCAATCATCCCTACTAGCACAAATACCCCCCCCCCCAAAACAAGAATTCCCCTTCTAGTACAAATACCCCCCCCCCCCAATCATCCCTACTAGCACAAATCCCCCCCCCCCAAACAAAAACTCCACTCTTAGTACAAATACCCCCCAGTCATCCCTACTAGCACAAATCCCCCCACCAAACAAAAACTCCACTCTTAGTACAAATACCGCCCCCCCCCCCCATCATCCCTACTAGCACAGACACACCCCCCACCAAAAATTCCCCTCCCAGCGCAGATGCCCCCCAATCATCCCTACTAGCACAAATCCCCCCTGCCCCCACACACACCAAACAAGAATTCCTTTTCTAGCACAAATCCCCCCCCCCTCAATCATCCCTACTAGCATAGTCCCCCCCCCCCCAAACAAAAATTCCTCTCCTAGCACAATTCCTCTTCCCCCATCCCCTCGCCCAACACAACTGCCCCCTAGATCACCAGTTTTAGCACATCACCTCCTAGAACAATTCTTACCCCCTGCCGCCCCCCAAATCCACCTCTCCCCAATCTTCTTGTGGTGGTCCCCCCCACCTCACATGATACCACAGTGCCCAGGGCAGCCCCCCCCTACTCACCCCCTGTCCCAGTTCAAGAATTTTAAATCACAGCTCTTCTCTGTGCAACGCCTTCAGGACAGACCAGAGCCAAGCTCTGTGAAGGCACTGGCCAATCGGCATCACTCTCGCCCATCCTGGAAGTGCTGTACAAGGAGACGAGTGGGGATTTCCAATACCCCATCTGCTGGACCTCAGAGGTAATTACAGGTGGGACTGGGGAGGTGGGCGGGGTGAATGATATATGTTTGCCTTTACAGAACTGACCCTTTGCGCATCAATGCAGTTACTTCAGGGCCCCTGAGAAGTGGCGGTGACACCTTTGTCACGGTCGGGTGTCAGGCTTGGAGAGCAGTAGCTATAGAAACAGATAGGTGTACCAGGAGGTCACCCTGGCAGATGACGCCGGCTCACCTTAGGTGTGGGGTCCAAGCACCAACAGGTATTCATCCGATGGTGGAGATAGGTTTGGTGCGTGTTAGTATCAGGTCACGGTCCTAAGGATCACCCCATAAGGGGGTGTCCAAGCTGGGGTCCAGTAACAGATACAGCTGGTAAAATGTGTGTTGAACATGTCACCATATTTCTCATGAAATGCATTGGCCACGCGTGTGATCAGAGCGGCGGCTGAGGCCATCTCCTACATACACCGGACTCCCGGGACAGGTCAAGCGGCGTCCATTCATTCATTCATTCATTCTTTGGTAAATACATTCACATTGAAAAGTACATGCCAACAGGAACTGAAACCAGGAATGCTGGTTTGCACTCAAAAACCAGAAGTGACGTCACCGGAAGCCCCTACCTACGCGTTTCGTCGTCAAAGTGTGACGTCGTCAGGAGGAGTTTGGCATTAGCCAGAACAGGAGGCTTGAGGGGGGTGGAAATCAGACCCCGCCATTGTAATTTATATGGGTAAAGCACAGTTTGTAAACTGACTGCAAACCACCTATATACAAAAACATCGCACAGTCCCTTTTAGGCATCGGATGAAGTTTTGTCTCATCTCAGCCCCCGGGGTTATACACGGGTCACAGGACATCATTTTGTCTGATTAGAAATATTTTTTAACCCCTTCCAGTCTTGACACTTTCCCCCCCCCCCTTCCAGTCTGGACACTTCCCCCCCCCTTCCAGTCTGGACACTTTCCCCCCCTTCCAGTCTGGACACTTTCCCCCCCCCTTCCAGTCTGGACACTTTCCCCCCCCCCCCTTCCAGTCTGGACACTTTCCCCCCCCCCCCTTCCAGTCCGGACACTTTCCCCCCCCCCTTCCAGTCCGGACACTCCCCCCCCCTTCCAGTCCGGACACTTCCCCCCCCCCCTTCCAGTCCGGACACTTCCCCCCCCCTTCCAGTCCGGACACTTCCCCCCCCCCCTTCCAGTCCGGACACTTCCCCCCCCCCTTCCAGTCCGGACACTTCCCCCCCCCCTTCCAGTCTGGACACTTTCCCCCCCCCTTCCAGTCTGGACACTCCCCCCCCTTCCAGTCTGGACCCTTCCCCCCCCCCTTCCAGTCCGGACAATTCCCCCCCCCTTCCAGTCCGGACAATTCCCCCCCCCCTTCCAGTCCGGACACTTCCCCCCCCCTTCCAGTCTGGACACTTTCCCCCCCCCCTTCCAGTCTGGACACTCCCCCCCCTTCCAGTCTGGACCCTTCCCCCCCCCCCCTTCCAGTCCGGACACTTCCCCCCCCCCCCCCTTCCAGTCCAGGCCAATTTTCAGCTTTGAGCGCTATCACACTTTGAATGACAAATAAATAATATTTCTTTATAAATCTTGACCAAAATTTATTCAGTTATCTTTTTAGTAAAAAAAAAAACGAAAACAACCCCATATTAGTTTATAACGAAACATTATAATTTTTCAACTTTTTTTATTATTTTTTTTATATATATTATTATTTATGTGTTTTTTTTTTTTTTACATACTGTCACCCTAGCAGTGAGGTCACCATGGTGACACTGTACTACTTGTTGGGGTGATGAAGATTTTTTTTTTTTTTTTTACACTGATTGCTTTTACACCCATAAAGGCTGTAAGAGGAATCATTTCTCCTTCTCTCTGGCTGCATTCCTGCAGCCATTAAGAACTACTGTGAGAGCTGTGATTGGTCACAGCTTGTCACATGGTACAGGGCTGTTGTGAATAGCCCTGTACCATGTGATCTCTGTGATCATTCACAGATTTCACACGTAGTAAGCAATGATGTCGGAAGTGACATCTTGCTTACTACTCTTCATGTGATCACTAATTGGCCAATCAGGGATCATATGAATTGGGACCTCACACAGAGGGCACCGAATTGCAGGGCCGTGCGCTCCCAGGGAGTGTGCTCAGGCAGGGAATGCGGGGGCTGTTTATAAACGGCGACCCGCTTCGGCAAGTGGATAAGTAAAATCAACAAAAAGAGCTCCAGCCAGTCATCTTAAGAGTCCATATGTGTTTTATTGTAAATTAAATCCATCCAAGAAGATAAAAAGAAGGTAAAACAACGCGTTTCAGGGGCCAAATCATGCCGTTTCATCACGGATCGGAGAAATAACCGAATGGGCCTCTCAAAGGACTCCTTTTTCCCCAAAAAATTCCAGAAACGTGTTCTGTGTCAGAGATAAAACATAAGTATCTGTGGACAAGTTGGCAGCACAGCGGCTAAATAGTTAGCACTTCCTCCTGGCAGTTCTCGGGTCGTTGGTTTGAATCCCAACAACGGCGCCACCTACCTGGTTTTTGCATGTTCTCCCTGTGCCTGCGTGGGTTTCCTCCTGGTACTCCAGTTTCCTACCACACTCTGGGAGGTGAATTGGCTCCTGTCTAAATTGGCCCTAGTATGGATAGGTATGAATGTGAGTTAGGGACCTTTGATTGGATGCTCCTCGGGGGCGGGGACTGATGTGAATGTACAATATATATGTAAAGCGCTGCGTAAATTGACGGCGCTATATAAGTACCTGAGATAAAGAAAAAACATGATGGATCTCCTAGTGGAGGCTCTTTGTTTTTGGGGCGACGACCTGCTTTATGGTAGAGCTGCCTTGGATCGGTCATCAAGTCATACTTACCTTCCCTTCTTCCTTGGTCCAGCGCCCCCTATCAACTTTACTCCATGAAAGAAAATGTTCGTCTCCTTAGAAAACGAGAAAAATCTAAAAGCAAAGAAGACGACTTACCTTCCCTCTTCGGTGATAATAGATTTGGAAGGACACCAGACTCAATGGTAATAGAAGGACTAGAGCTACACGGACTGGAAACAGCTGCACATACAGGATGGATAAGGGATCTGCGAGGGAAACAGACAATAGAGGGAGATAAGGGAGAACTTGGCCACATGGCTAATGTAGAGCACAAAGGATATAAAGAGGTTGAATGACTCAAAGGTTGTCCATGTAGTGCAACCACAATCTCACCATCCTTGAGGAGAAAACGGTGGAGTCAGAGTATAGGCAGGTGCAGTCTGTTTTCTCCGCTGTAGGTGGCGCTCAACCAGAGGGGTAGTGCACCTGGAGAGGGAGTCACGAGAAATGTTTCTCTACGGTTTCCTTGGTCCCCAGGAGCAGCGTTACGGTTGGCTACGCTGCATCCAGGTGACCCTGGTGGCCATCTTGGGTCAAGCAGAGTATTTTTAAGTCCCTGCCCCCCAGGTTTTGGCCCACATTTGCAAAGTGACTAGTGTTGTCACCCGCCTGTCAAGAACTGCACTAGCAGTAGGAAAAGGTTCCTGAAGAGTAGGGAACGCATAGGGCCTGTGTCTGCACTTCCTCAAGCTCCCTCTTGGGTTGGACCAGAGGGGTAGTGCACCTGGAGAGGAAGTCAAGAGAAACTTTGTTTCTCTACGGTTTCCTTGGTCCCCAGGAGCAGCGTTACGGTTGGCTACGCTGCATCGAGGTGACCCTGGTGGCCATCTTGGGTGAAGCGGAGTCTTTTTTAAGTCCCTGCCCCCAGGTTTTGGCGCACATTTGCAAAGTGACTAGTGTTGTCACCCACCTGTCAAAGACTGTACTAGCAGTAGGGAAAGGTTCCAGAAGAGTAGGGAAGCATAGGGCCCGTGTCTGCACTTCCTCAAGCTCCCTCTTGGGTTGGACCAGAGGGGTAGTGCACCTGGAGAGGAAGTCAAGAGAATCTCACCATCCTTGAGGAGAAAACGGTGGAGTCAGAGTATAGGTAGGTGCAGTCTGTTTTCCCCACTGTAGGTGGCGCTCAACCAGAGGGGTAGTGCACCTGGAGAGGAAGTCAAGAGAAACTTTATTTCTCTATGGTTTCCTTGGTCCCCAGGAGCAGCATTCCGGTTGGCTACGCTGCATCCAGGTGACCCTGGTGGCCATCTTGGGTCGAGCAGAGTCTTTTTAGTCCATGCCCCCAGGTTTTGGCGCACATTTGCGAAGTGAATAGTGTTGTCACCCACCTGTCAAGGACTGCACTAGCGATAGGGAAAGCATAGGGCCTATGTCTGCACTTCCTCAAGCTCCCTCTTGGGTTGGACTGTCCATGTCACACACCCCCACCTTCAGCTTGGGCCTACTACTGCTGACCCTCTACTGCGTTGACTGTGAGTTCCCCGGCTATTCTGCAGGTTCTTCAGTACATTGATCTCAGCATGCCGGGCCTCAGTGTCATCACTGCCGCCGCACCGCACCGCACCTACCCAACAAGTGGACTATAGTAGACTCAAACTTAAGTTGCATAGAATGTTGTGAGTTGGACATTTTTGGCCGGATTTTATCTTCGCTAACACACAATTTATTTTTCTCTCAGCCCCTGAACCACCCCACTCACCGTATCGGTAGAGGACGGTAAGTTGTGTCCTGTGGCTCAGGTGACAGGCCACGTTCCCTCCTTCGGTCTCCTTGGTCAGGTTCAGTATGGACACCTTGGTGAAGGTTCCATCCTCATTCTCTGTCAGGTTCTCGTGGATCTCTTCTCGTCCCAGAGGGACGCTCCAGGAGATGTTAAGAACTGGAGGAAAAAACCTCTCCGCCTGGCAGATCAGAAGATGATTCTCCGTGTCCTCTGTCAGGGTCACCACCGGGGTGGCTGGAAATTGAACACACATTTGGCAAGAAAGGGGATCAATGTAAAACTTTAAACATTTTAGAAAAAGAATTAGCAATTCCTGACACAACTAGAAGCCTAGGAGTTCAAAATATGGTTCGGAGACTGTGGCGGGGGAGGGGGGGCATTAGAGTGTAAGCTCCTCTGGTACAGAGACTGATGTGACTGTGGGGGAGGGGGCATTAGAGTGTCAGCTCCTCTGGTACAGAGACTGATGGGACTGGCTAAGTGTTCCATTACAAAAAATATGGGTACAGGTAGGACAAATGCTTCTGATGTTCGTTCAACAAATGTTTTATCAAAAGACCCTCCAGGATTGGTAGCTGCTTTTGGCACAGCTGTTTCTGTTTGTCATCTCCAAATGATTCTTCAGCAAAGACACCTCCTCTACAGCTCCTCACCTGTGATCATCAGACGTGTCCCATTCCCCTTGTAGGGGTCCAGAGAGACGTCCCGGTACGAGCAGATGTAGAGTCCGATGTCTCTGGGGGTGACCGGAAAGATGACCAGAGAACGAGGCGTGATGGTGATCCTGGGAGTGTTCTCCAGGGTGACCTCCTGGGACCTCTTCACTTTCCAGTATGAGTGGAGGATCTCCACCTTCTCAACACCACTGATATTACAGGACATCTCCGCCCTCTCACCCATCGACAAGAGAAGAGCCGGAGGATGCTGGACCACCATCACTGAGCCAAGGCCTGCAAAGATATTTCACCGCTACATGATTACTAGAGATGAGCGAAGTATTCAAAAATTCGATTCGACTGATTCGGCGAATTCGTGGACAATATTCGATTCGAGTCGAATATATTCGCTGTGAATTTAACTTAAAAAAGGGTGTTTCTAGGCTTCAGAGAGACTTAATATTAGTGCAGAACACTGTACCTTTAATTTAAATGCCCTTGGAGTCTGCTGGGGAAGAGAAATAATACTGTCACTCAGTATGACATGCAGATGAGTGCCGTCGATCTTAGAATCACCGCACACTTCACTCATTTGGCCAGTCATGGGGCCAAAACCAGTGTTTGGAGCCACAGTGTGGCGGTGGAGGCAGCAGCAATGGGAGGCCATACAGCAACCTATGACAAAATGGAAACCAGCAGGAGTGTGAGGAGACCTGAAAGTGGCACATGGCAGAGTGGGAGCAATGGGAGGCGATACAGGGACCCAGGTCACACTGTGGGACCAGCAGCAGCGTGACCAGGCGGTACGGGGGCCCATGGCCGATTTGGGGCCTGGCGGCACCTATGGGAGGCCTGTAATCTGCCAGCAACCTATGTCAAAATGGAAAACCGCAGGAGTGTGAGGAGACCTCAAAGTGGCACATGGCAGAATGGAAGCAATGGGAGGCCGTACAGGGACCCAGGTCACACTGTGGGACCAGCAGCAGCGTGACCAGGCGGTACGGGGGCCCATGGCCGATTTGGGGCCTGGCGGCACCTATGGAAGGCCTGTAATCTGCCAGCAACCTATGTCAAAATGGAAAACCACAGGAGTGTGAGGAGACCTCAAAGTGGCACATGGCAGAGTGGAAGCAATGGGAGGCCGTACAGGGACCCAGGTCACACTGTGGGCTCAGCAGCAGCGTGACCAGGCGGTACGGGGGCCCATGGCCGATTTGGGGCCTGGCGGCACCTATGGGAGGCCCGTAATCTGCCAGCACCCTATGACAAAATGGAACCCTGGGCTGGGGCAGGCAGAACCGCCGTATCTTTATCACGGTTTTCCCAGGCCACCGAATGGCGACGCTGCATATGCTGACGCAACACTGTAGTCCCAACATGGGCCCCCTGGCCACGCTTGACTTTCTGGCCACATAGTCGACATACGGCTATGTTTACTTCCTCGGGCGGCTTGACGAAAAATTGCCACACCGCCGAGTAGGAAACTTTGCCCCGGCTACTCCTCACTGGCTGACTGCTACTTCCTCCGTGCGCAGCGGCACCACTACTGGCCGTGGTGGTAGGCTGCAGTGGAGCTGGTGCTCTACTCCGTGGCCGTTTGCATCCACTGACACTGCTGCGACCCTGCTGCCTCCTGGCAGCAGCAATGGGAGGCCGTACAGGGACCCATGAGAGACTCTGGACTTGACAGCAGCATGAGGAGGCGGTATATAGGGGCCCATGGCAGATTAGGGGCCTGGCAGCAGCTATGGGAGGCCCGTAATCTGCCAGCACCCTATGTCAAAAAATTCAACACAACAGCAGTGTGTGAGGAGACCTCAAAGTGGCACATGGCAGAGTGGAAGCAATGGGAGGCCGTACAGGGACCTAGGTCACACTGTGGGACCAGCAGCAGCGTGACCAGGCGGTACGGGGGCCCATGGCCGATTTGGGGCCTGGCGGCACCTATGGAAGGCCTGTAATCTGCCAGCAACCTATGTCAAAATGGAAAACCGCAGGAGTGTGAGGAGACCTCAAAGTGGCACATGGCAGAGTGGAAGCAATGGGAGGCCGTACAGGGACCCAGGTCACACTGTGGGCTCAGCAGCAGCGTGACCAGGCGGTACGGGGGCCCATGGCCGATTTGGGGCCTGGCGGCACCTATGGAAGGCCTGTAATCTGCCAGCAACCTATGTCAAAATGGAAAACCACAGGAGTGTGAGGAGACCTCAAAGTGGCACATGGCAGAGTGGAAGCAATGGGAGGCCGTACAGGGACCCAGGTCACACTGTGGGACCAGCAGCAGCGTGACCAGGCGGTACGGGGGCCCATGGCCGATTTGGGGCCTGGCGGCACCTATGGAAGGCCTGTAATCTGCCAGCAACCTATGTCAAAATGGAAAACCACAGGAGTGTGAGGAGACCTCAAAGTGGCACATGGCAGTGTGGAAGCAATGGGAGGCCGTACAGGGACCCAGGTCACACTGTGGGCTCAGCAGCAGCGTGACCAGGCGGTACGGGGGCCCATGGCCGATTTGGGGCCTGGCGGCACCTATGGGAGGCCTGTAATCTGCCAGCAACCTATGTCAAAATGGAAAACCGCAGGAGTGTGAGGAGACCTCAAAGTGGCACATGGCAGAGTGGAAGCAATGGGAGGCCGTACAGGGACCCAGGTCACACTGTGGGCTCAGCAGCAGCGTGACCAGGCGGTACGGGGGCCCATGGCCGATTTGGGGCCTGGCGGCACCTATGGGAGGCCCGTAATCTGCCAGCACCCTATGACAAAATGGAACCCTGGGCTGGGGCAGGCAGAACCGCCGTATCTTTATCACGGTTTTCCCAGGCCACCGAATGGCGACGCTGCATATGCTGACGCAACGCTGTAGTCCCAACATGGGCCCCCTGGCCACGCTTGACTTTCTGGCCACATAGTCGACATACGGCTATGTTTACTTCCTCGGGCGGCTTGACGAAAAATTGCCACACCGCCGAGTAGGAAACTTTGCCCCGGCTACTCCTCACTGGCTGACTGCTACTTCCTCCGTGCACACCGGCACCACTACTGGCCGTGGTGGTAGGCTGCAGTGGAGCTGGTGCTCTACTCCGTGGCCGTTTGCCTCCACTGACACTGCTGCGACCCTGCTGCCTCCTGGCAGCAGCAATGGGAGGCCGTACAGGGACCCATGAGAGACTCTGGACTTGGCAGCAGCATGAGGAGGCGGTATATAGGGGCCCATGGCAGATTAGGGGCCTGGCAGCAGCTATGGGAGGCCCGTAATCTGCCAGCACCCTATGTCAAAAAATTCAACACACCAGCAGTGTGAGGAGACCGGAAAGTGGCACATGGCATGAGAGACTGTGGACCTGGCAGCAGCATGAGGAGGCGGTACAGGGGCCCATGGCAGATTAGGGGCCTGGCAGCAGCTATGGGAGGCCCGTAATCTGCCAGCACCCTATGTCAAAAAATTCAACACACCAGCAGTGTAAAGAGACCTGAATGTGGCACATGGCAGAGTGTGGCGATGGAGACAGCAGCAATGGGAGGCCGTACAGGGACCCATGAGAGACTCTGGACTTGGCAGCAGCATGAGGAGGCGGTATATAGGGGCCCATGGCAGATTAGGTGCCTGGCAGCAGCTATGGGAGGCCCGTAATCTGCCAGCACCCTATGTCAAAAAATTCAACACAACAACAGTGTGAAGAGACCTGAATGTGGCACATGGCAGAGTGTGGCGATGGAGACAGCAGCAATGGGAGGCCCGTAATCTGCCAGCACCCTATGACAAAAAATGGAACACACCAGCAGCAGTGTGCGGAGACCTGAAAGTGGCACATGGCAAGGGCATGATTCATGGCGGATTTAGTCAGTTGTGTCAGGAACTGGTGGTTTGAAATCCAGACTAATCCACGCCTGATTCATTTTCACAAACGTGTGTCTCTCCACACTTTGGGTGGACAGTCGTGTCCTCCGCGGAGTTACAATACCTCCTGCCGCACTAAACACGCACTCCGATGCCACGCTACTGGCCGGGCATGACAGCCTTTCAAGGGCAAATTCAGCTAGTTGGGGCCAAAGGTCAAGTTTCGTTGCCCAGTAGTCAAGGGGATTGTCTACCTCGGTTGGCAGGGTGCTGTCCAAGTAGGCCCAAGCCTGTTGTTTGAGCTCCTGCTCCAGGTCCACCTGATGCTGCTGCTGCTGCTGCGGCTGGTTAGTAGTTTCCTCACTGCGCTGGTGAAGAAAGCTACTCATCATCGACTGCAGACTGAGGCAGCCGCTGCTGGTGGAGCTGCCACTGCTCCTACCACCCCACCCCTCCCCTGCTGCCATGGCAGCGGAACGCGAGCGCACAGGGCCCACAGTGTCTGAGGATGGACGTTGGCGCACAAAGGCAGAGACCAACTGACTACATAGGTGGTTTTTATAGTACGTAATTTTGGCCTCCCTCTCAGCAGGTGTGAAAAAGGCCACCATTTTTGAACGGTAGCGAGGGTCCAACAAGGTGGACAGCCAAAAGTCATCCCTCTGTCTGATGGTTATTATTCGGCTGTCACTACGCAAGCAACCGAGCATGCTATGGGCCATTTGTGCCAAGGAATGCGGGGGACTCCCTGCCTCCATCTCCACAGCATACTGCAACGGTGCGTCTGGGTCCTCTGTCTCCTCCTCCTCCTCCTCTCCCAGATGCTCCTGCTCCTCCACTCCTGTCCGCTGAGTGGAAAAACCACCCATTTCACTCAATAATTCCTGAGCACAAATGTCCTCCTCTACCTCCTCCTCTTCTTCCTGTCCTGCCCCCACAGGGGTCATGTGGCGTTGAGATCTGTGCGCCACGTCTACCGCACCCTGACCAGCCATTGTTAACAGCATTTGTTCAAGGACGTGCAACAGAGGAATGACGTCGTTCATCCCATAGTCCTGGCGACTCACGAATAGCGTGGCCTCCTCAAAGGGCCTGAGCAAGCGGCAGGTGTCACGCATGAGCTGCCAATGGCTGACATCGAAGTTACACAGGGAGTACCTTTATCAGCTTGTAACATCAGGAAATCGGTGATGGCCTTTCGCTGTTCGTAAAGGCGGTCTAACATGTGTAGGGTTGAATTCCACCTTGTTGCAACGTCGCAGATCAGGCGATGCTGTGGAATTCCGTTCTGCCGCTGCAGCTCAAGGAGGGTGTGCTTTGCGGTGTAGGAATGGCTGAAATGCATGCAAAGTTTACGTGACATTTTAAGGATGTCTTGCAGTGGGATGGTGGATTTTAGGAACCGCTTGACAACCAGATTGAACACGTGAGCCATGCATGGCGCATGGCACAACCTTCCTTGACGCAGAGCAGACACCATGTTCTTTCCGTTGTCGGTCAACATGGTTCCGATTTTCAGTTTGCGCGGAGACAGCCATCTGTCGATTTCTCTGTTCATTACACTCAGAAGTTCCTCCCCTGTGTGACTACGTTTGCCAAGGCATACCAGGTGCAGCACAGCGTGACACCGTTGCGCCCTGCACATGTGATATGCCGGTCGGGTAATGGGACTTGGCACGGGGGTGGCGGCTGAGGACACGGCGGAAGAAGAGGTGGTAGAGGCGGACATGTTTGCTGGACCAAGGACGGGCAAACGTGGAGGCAAAAGCGTCGTGACCTGTCCAAGTTGCTGGTGCGGCTGTGACGGCACCACGTTCACCCAGTGGGCCGTAAATGACATGTACTGTCCCTGACCGTAGTTACAGCTCCACACCTCGGCGCTGCCGTGCACTTTGGCAGAGACCGACATGCTCAAAGACTGGCCCACCATCTCTTCTACATGTGAATGCAGGGCTGGCACTGCCTTTATGGCGAAGAAATGACGGCTTGGCACTCTCCACCGCGGCGCGGCACAAGCCATCATTTCTCGGAAAGGTGCTGAGTCCACCAGTTGGAAAGGGAGGGACTGCAGCACCAGCAACTTGGACAGGAGGACGTTCAGCTTTTGCACCGTCGGGTGCGTGCTCGCAAACTGTTGTCTCTTGGAAACGGATTCCAAGAAAGACTGCTGACGGAATCCGAGAAGAGGAGTAGCAGGAGAAGGAGCATGTGAACGAGCGGAAGATGCCAACGAGCGACAACTCCCCTCAGCAGAGGTGTTGGAGCCTTGACTGGCTGATAGAGGGCGATTGACGACGTCGGGTGACGGAGCAAGTAACGGAGCGGGTGATGGAGCGGGGGCTGGGGCAGGCAGAACCGCCGTATCTTTATCACGGTTTTCCCAGGCCACCGAATGGTGACGCTGCATATGCTGACGCAATGCTGTAGTCCGAACATGGGCCCCCTGGCCACGCTTGACTTTCTGGCCACATAGTCGACATACGGCTACGTTTACTTCCTCGGGTGGCTTGACGAAAAATTGCCACACCACCGAGTAGGAAACTTTGCCCCCGCTACTCCTCACTGGCTGACTGCTACTTCCTCCGTGCACACCGGCACAACTACTGGCCGTGGTGGTAGGCTGCAGTGGAGCTGGTGCTCTACTCCGTGGCCGTTTGGCTCCACTGACACTGATGCGACCCTGCTGCCTCCTGGGCAACCCACCGACTGTTTCGCTCGCTGCCAAGCTGGCACCCTCTTCTCCTGATGATGCGGAAGAAATTACCTGATGACGACGAGGCATCCTCCTCATCATCAAGTAGGGTCTCCGCCTCACTACTAGCCCCCTCGGCTGCGTCTGGGTCAGGAGACAGACCTGTCTCTAGACCGGCTACCGAGCCACTCTCCTCGCCAGTACTTGTTCGCCTGGCTGCTGAAAAGGCGGATGTCTCCCCCCGTTCCTGACCGCCCTCTGTTAGCTCTTCCTCACTGTACAGTGGGGCTGAGCCCACAGCATGCGATACTTCGCTTGGTGAGGGAACAGCAAAGGACAGGGACAGGTAGAGGACATGTGATTTCAGTGGGCTTGCTCCCGGGCCATGCCAACTAACGGTTGTGTCTGACGTACCGACCGACCGTTGGCTGTAGGTGTCAGAGGTGACCTGGGAAGAGGAAGACGACCGAGCCAACCAATCGATGACGGCAGGGATGTCGGTGGAGACACGACCGCTGGATGACACCGGGAGCACTGGCCTCTGGCTGCGAATAGTGCTGCCTCGACCCCTTCCTCTGCTGCCACGTCTGCTCGCTCCTAAAACATTGCCTCCTCTGCCACTCCTCTGCATGTTGTCTGACATACTCTTTAATTCAACGATTCTGTGTCCCTGAGTAACAATTCTGTGTCCCTGAGTAACAATTCTGTGTCTGTCCCTGAGTAACAATTCTGTGGCCCTAAGTAACGGTTCTGTGGCCCTCAGTAACAATTCTGTGACCCTGAGTAACAATTCTGTGGCCCTAAGTAACGGTTCTGTGGCCCTCAGTAACAATTCTGTGTCCCTGATTAACGTTTCTGTGGCCCTAAGTAACGGTTCTGTGGCCCTCAGTAACAATTCTGTGTCCCTGAGTAACAATTCTGTGTCTGTCCGAGTAACAATTATGTGGCCCTAAGTAACAGTTCTGTGGCCCTCAGTAACAATTCTGTGTCCCTGAGTAACAATTCTGTGGCCCTAAGTAACGGTTCTGTGGCCCTCAGTAACGGTTCTGTGTCCCTAAGTAACAATTCTGTGGCCCTAAGTAACGGTTATGTGGCCCTCAGTAACAATTCTGTGTCCCTCAGTAACAATTCTGTGTCTGTCCCTGAGTAACAATTCTGTGGCCCTAAGTAATGGTTCTGTGGCCCTCAGTAACAATTCTGTGTCCCTGATTAACGTTTCTGTGGCCCTAAGTAACGGTTCTGTGGCCCTCAGTAACAATTCTGTGTCCCTGAGTAACAATTCTGTGTCTGTCCGAGTAACAATTCTGTGGCCCTAAGTAACAGTTCTGTGGCCCTCAGTAACAATTCTGTGTCCCTGAGTAACAATTCTGTGGCCCTAAGTAACGGTTCTGTGGCCCTCAGTAACAATTCTGTGTCCCTGAGTAACAATTCTGTGGCCCTAAGTAACGGTTCTGTGGCCCTCAGTAACAATTCTGTGTCCCTCAGTAACAATTCTGTGTCTGTCCCTGAGTAACAATTCTGTGGCCCTAAGTAATGGTTCTGTGGCCCTCAGTAACAATTCTGTGTCCCTGATTAACGTTTCTGTGGCCCTAAGTAACGGTTCTGTGGCCCTCAGTAACAATTCTGTGTCCCTGAGTAACAATTCTGTGTCTGTCCGAGTAACAATTCTGTGGCCCTAAGTAACAGTTCTGTGGCCCTCAGTAACAATTCTGTGTCCCTGAGTAACAATTCTGTGGCCCTAAGTAACGGTTCTGTGGCCCTCAGTAACAATTCTGTGTCCCTGATTAACGTTTCTGTGGCCCTAAGTAACGGTTCTGTGGCCCTCAGTAACAATTCTGTGTCCCTCAAGAAACAATTCTGTGTCTGTCCCTGAGTAACAATTCTGTGGCCCTAAGTAACGGTTCTGTGGCCCTCAGTAACAATTCTGTGTCCCTGATTAACGTTTCTGTGGCCCTAAGTAACGGTTCTGTGGCCCTCAGTAACAATTCTGTGTCCCTCAAGAAACAATTCTGTGTCTGTCCCTGAGTAACAATTCTGTGGCCCTAAGTAACGGTTCTGTGGCCCTCAATAACAATTCTGTGTCCCTGATTAACGTTTATGTGGCCCTAAGTAACGGTTCTGTGGCCCTCAGTAACAATTCTGTGTCCCTGATTAACGTTTCTGTGGCCCTAAGTAACGGTTCTGTGGCCCTCAGTAACAATTCTGTGTCCCTCAAGAAACAATTCTGTGTCTGTCCCTGAGTAACAATTCTGTGGCCCTAAGTAACGGTTCTGTGGCCCTCAGTAACAATTCTGTGTCCCTGAGTAACAATTCTGTGTCTGTCCGAGTAACAATTCTGTGGCCCTAAGTAACAGTTCTGTGGCCCTCAGTAACAATTCTGTGTCCCTGAGTAACAATTCTGTGGCCCTAAGTAACGGTTATGTGGCCCTCAGTAACAATTCTGTGTCCCTGAGTAACAATTCTGTGTCTGTCCGAGTAACAATTCTGTGGCCCTAAGTAACAGTTCTGTGGTCCTCAGTAACGTTTCTGTGTCCCTGAGTAACAATTCTGTGGCCCTAAGTAATGGTTCTGTGGCCCTCAGTAACAATTCTGTGTCTGTCCCTGAGTAACAATTCAGTGGCCCTAAGTAACGGTTATGTGGCCCTCAGTAACAATTCTGTGTCCCTGAGTGACGTTTCTGTGGCCCTAAGTAACGGTTATGTGGCCCTCAGTAACAATTCTGTGTCCCTCAAGAAACAATTCTGTGTCTGTCCCTGAGTAACAATTATGTGGCCCTAAGTAACGGTTCTGTGGCCCTCAGTAACAATTCTGTGTCCCTGATTAACGTTTCTGTGGCCCTAAGTAACGGTTCTGTGGCCCTCAGTAACAATTCTGTGTCCCTCAAGAAACAATTCTGTGTCTGTCCCTGAGTAACAATTCTGTGGCCCTAAGTAACGGTTCTGTGGCCCTCAGTAACAATTCTGTGTCCCTGATTAACGTTTATGTGGCCCTAAGTAACGGTTCTGTGGCCCTCAGTAACAATTCTGTGTCCCTGAGTAACAATTCTGTGTCTGTCCGAGTAACAATTCTGTGGCCCTCAGTAACAGTTCTGTGTCCCTGAGTAACAGTTCTGTGTCCCTGAGTAACAGTTCTGTGTCCCTCAGTAACAATTCTGTGTCTGTCGCTGAGTAACAATTCGGTGTCCCTGAGTAACAATTCTGTGGCCCTAAGTAACGGTTCTGTGGCCCTCAGTAACAATTCTGTGTCTGTCCCTGAGTAACAATTCTGTGGCCCTAAGTAACGGTTATGTGGCCCTCAGTAACAATTCTGTGTCCCTGAGTAACGTTTCTGTGGCCCTAAGTAACGGTTATGTGTCCCTCAGTAACAATTCTGTGTCCCTGAGTAACGTTTCTGTGGCCCTAAGTAACGGTTATGTGGCCCTCAGTAACAATTCTGTGTCCCTGAGTAACAATTCTGTGTCTGTCCCTGAGTAACAATTCTGTGGCCCTAAGTAACGGTTCTGTGGCCCTCAGTAACAATTCTGTGTCCCTGAGTAACGTTTCTGTGGCCCTAAGTAACAATTCTGATGCCCTCAGTAACAATTCTGTGTCTGTCCCTGAGTAACAATTCTGTGGCCCTAACTAACGTTTCTGTGGCCCTAAGTAACAATTCTCTGGCACTCAGTAACAATTCTGTCTGTCCCTGAGTAACAATTCTGTGGCCCTAATAACGTTTCTGTGGCCCTAAGTAACAGTTCTGTGGCCCTCAGTAACAATTCTGTGTCTGTCCCTGAGTAACAATTCTGTGGCCCTAACTAACGTTTCTGTGGCCCTAAGTAACAATTCTCTGGCACTCAGTAACAATTCTGTCTGTCCCTGAGTAACAATTCTGTGGCCCTAACTAGCGTTTCTTTGGCCCTAAGTAACGATTCTGTGGCCCTCATTAACAATTCTGTGTCCCTAAGTAACGTTTCTCTGTCCCCAAGTAACGTTTCTGTGGCCCTAACTCTGTCCCTAATACAGAGCGGTCTGCCTCTGTTCAATGACTGGAGGCAAATGAAGATTTCTAAAATGGCCGCTATTTATAGCTCGACCATTACACAGTGCTGGCTGGCTGGTTGCTGATTGGCTAATGCGATCACATGTCATTGAGGAATGCACTATGGGTCAGCGCGCCTTGTCTGCGCGCCTTCCCAGACATCCCCGCTCCGTCGCCGCACATGTCCGCCGCCATTTTAGGAAAAATTTCGATTCGCGCGTCCGAAGTAGGCTATTTTTCGGATTCAGCGCGAATCTAAAATTTTCCAATATTCAACTCGAATTCCACTTCACCTACTTCGATTCGCTCATCTCTAATGATTACATATATCATTCATGTGCTGAAACATGAACCCCTTGTCTACCAATGTATGTTCATACAAAGGATCTCCCCGGACCCCACATTCACTATATCCGCTCTCCCCGGACCCCGCATTCACTATATCCGCTCTCCCCGGACCCCGCATTCACTATATCCGCTCTCCCCGGACCCCGCATTCACTATACCCGCTCTCCCCGGACCCCGCATTCACTATATCCGCTCTCCCCGGACCCCGCATTCACTATATCCGCTCTCCCCGGACCCCGCATTCACTATATCCGCTCTCCCCGGACCCCGCATTCACTATATCCGCTCTCCCCGGACCCCGCATTCACTGTATCCGCTCTCCTTGGACCCCGCATTCACTATATCCGCTCTCCCCGGACCCCGCATTCACTGTATCCGCTCTCCCCGGACCCCGCATTCACTATATCCGCTCTCCCCGGACCCCGCATTCACTGTATCCCCTCTCCCCGGGCCCCGCATTCACTGTATCCCCTCTCCCCGGATCCCGCATTCACTATATCCGCTCCCCCCGGACCCCGCGTTCACTGTATCCGCTCCCCCCGGACCCCGCGTTCACTGTATCCGCTCCCCCCGGACCCCGCGTTCACTGTATCCGCTCTCCCCGGACCCCGCGTTCACTATATCCGCTCTCCCCGGACCCCGCGTTAACTATATCCGCTCTCCCCGGACCCCGCATTCACTATATCCGCTCTCCCCGGACCCCGCATTCACTATATCCGCTCTCCCCGGACCCCACATTCACTATATCCGCTCTCCCCGGACCCCGCATTCACTATATCCGCTCTCCCCGGACCCCGCATTCACTATATCCGCTCTCCCCGGACCCCGCATTCACTATATCCACTTGGTTTATATTTTATCATTTGTTTTTATTAATGGTTTTCACATTATTCACAATATTTTTATTCACATTGTGCCTACACCATAGGCGCTCACAAGAACCCACGTTTTAAATTTGTTTTGTTTTTTTTTGCTTTGGTTTTTGTTTGTTTGTGAGTTTTTTTGGTTGTTTTTTTTTGTTTTGGTTTTTTGTTTTGTACAGATCTAGGCTTGTCCCAAGCATGTCCGATCCCTTCCCATCCCTTGGTGGTGGATAGTTTTCTATTAAAATGTACCAATTGTTGAGGGAATCCATATTACTGGTACTGAGAGGTCAGCCTGCTGTGTAACCGGCCAGGACACCAATTTTTTTTTGTATACACCATTAGAAGATATGTCAGAATCACCAATTATTTAAGGACATGTATGCAGCATGTAGTATGTTTGTTTTTGTTTTTGTTTTTTTTGTTTTCTTTTGTTTTTGTTTTTTTGTTTTCTTTTGTTTTTGTTTTGTTTTTTTGTTTTTTTTTTTTTGTTTGTTTTTTTTTTGTTTTGGGCTTTTGTTTTTTGTTATGTTTTTTTTTTGTTTTGTTTTTATTTTGTTTTGGGTTTTTTTTTTTTTTTTGTACAGATCTAGGCTTGTCCCAAGCATGTTCAATCCCTTCCCATCCCTTGCCGGTGGATAGTTTTCTATTAAAACGTACTAATCGTTGAGGGAATCCATATTACTGGTCCTGAGAGGTCAGCCTGCTGTGTAACCGGCCAGCACACCAACCCAGACAATCGCTCTGTAAGCCCGGGTTGACATACATGCACTTTGGTACATCGCACTGGAACTGCGCCGTATCCTGCGCAAGTCATATGTGATTTGTGTGCGGTGCAATTGGAGTCGTACATTTTGTATGATTCTACTCGCCCCACGCCCGCACTGAAAACGTGCAGGACCCTTTTTTGGGTGGGATCGCACGGGTATTCCCACCTATGTGATCCGATTCTGGATTCTGCACATCACACCATGTTTTGCCAACCGCTTTTGGGGTGTTGCTAACATACACACCCGCAGCGGTTCGCATGAACGGGGTGCGATTCTGAATTAGAACAGGAAACGCTGCAAATTCCGCACTGCATCGGTGCTACCCGGGGCTTAAACTTCCAATAATGCGGATTTATTGACGGAATTATTGATCAATGCCCCATCTATTGGTAAAGGTAAAAGTCCCCGGATGGCTGCACGTACCTGGGAGGATCCCGAGGAGGAGGAGGAGGAGGATGGCGAGCTCCATGGTGTCAGCTCAGCAAGATATATTCTAGATATAGATACCTCTGATGGGGACAAGATGTGACGGCTCGCGAGCCTACTGACGACCTTATCAAACCACGTGACGTGTTTCCTCTCCTCTCCCCCATCAGTGAAGACCGCGGCGTGTTTTTGGGTCACCCGCCTTCTCGGGTACGAAGTGTAGAATTAGGGCAAGACACCGCCGACTACCGAGAGGTTCCGATTGACTGACATCCTGTCACAGCGCCGAGATTTGTGCGCAACTTCAATGTGATTTCTGAAGGCTTTATAGCTACTTGTGAAGATTTCTTACCATTTGCAGATACATTGTTACATATAGTTACATATAGTTACATAGTTACTTATAGTTACATAGTTACTTATAGTTACATAGTTACATATAGTTACATATAGTTACATATAGTTACAAAGTTACATATAGTTACATATAGTTACATAGTTACATATAGTTGCATAGTTACAAAGTTGCATATAGTTACATAGTTACAAAGTTACATATAGTTACATATAGTTACAAAGTTACATATAGTTACATAGTTACAAAGTTGCATAGTTACATATAATTACATATAGTTACATATAGTTACAAAGTTACATATAGTTACATAGTTACAAAGTTACATATAATTACATATAGTTACATATAGTTACATAGTTACATATAGTTACATAGTTACATATAGTTACATATAGTTACATAGTTACATATAATTACATACTTACATATAGTTACATATAGTTACATACTTACATAAAGTTACATACTTACATAGTTACAAATAGTTACATATAGTTACATACTTACATATAGTTACATAGTTACATATAGTTACATACTTACATAGTTACATACTTACATAGTTACATATAGTTACATAGTTACATACTTACATAGTTACATATAGTTACATATAGTTACATACTTACATAGTTACATATAGTTACATACTTACATAGTTACATATAGTTACATAGTTACATATAGTTACATATAGTTACATACTTACATAGTTACATATAGTTACATACTTACATAGTTACATATAGTTACATAGTTACATATAGTTACATATAGTTACATACTTACATAGTTACATATAGTTACATACTTACATAGTTACATATAGTTACATAGTTACATATAGTTACATACTTACATAGTTACATATAGTTACATATAGTTACATATAGTTACATATAGTTACATACTTACATAGTTACATATAGTTACATAGTTACATATAGTTACATAGTTACATAGTTACATATAGTTACATAGTTACATAGTTACATATAGTTACATATAGTTACATAGTTACATATAGTTACATAGTTACATAGTTACATATAGTTACATAGTTACATAGTTACATATAGTTACATATAGTTACATAGTTACATATAGTTACAGTTACATATAGTTACATAGTTACATAGTTACATATAGTTACATATAGTTACATAGTTACATATAGTTACAGTTACATATAGTTACATATAGTTACAGTTACATATAGTTACATACTTACATAGTTACATATAGTTACATAGTTACATATAGTTACATATAGTTACAGTTACATAGTTACATAGTTACATAGTTACATATAGTTACATATAGTTACATAGTTACATATAGTTACATATAGTTACATAGTTACATATAGTTACATATAGTTACATAGTTACATAGTTACATATAGTTACATAGTTACATATAGTTACATACTTACATGAAGGCAGACATTACAGACATTACAGTGACAAAATGAAGGCAGACATTACAGTGACCAGGGGCGGACTGACCATTCCGAAACTCGGCACTGCCCGAGGGCACGGAGTCAGTAAGGGGCCCCATGAGATGCCCCTGGTATCTTTCATAGGCTTTTTTGGGTGTGGTTTGAGTGTGGGCGAGGACACAGGGACTCCATGATCCCCTATTGCCCGGGAGCCCCATGAGTTGTCAGTCCGCCCCTGACAGTTACAATGCAATTTGGTACAAGAGGAAACAGGGGGCCCTGATCCTGGGAGCTTACAATCTAGGAGGAAGGGTTGAGTGATACAAAAGGTAATAGCTGTGGGGGGAGAAGCTAATGGAGGAAATAAATGGCAGTTTACTAGGTAGAAGCAGGATAGACTTCTTTAAAGAGAAAGGTTTTCAAGGGTTCGTCTAAAGGTGGATAGATTAGAAGACAGCCAGAGAGATTGGGGTAGGGAGTTCTATAGGATGGGAGAAGCTCAGGAGAAGTCCTGGAGTCCTTTGTAAGTTGTGGGTAGTATTTTGAATTTTATTCATTGGGTGAGTGGAGGCCAGTGGAGGAATTGGCAGAGAGGGGTGGAGGACACTGAGTGGAGGCCAGTGGAGGGATTGGCAGAGGGGGGTGGAGGACACTGAATGGAGGCCAGTGGAGGGATTGGCTGAGAGGGGTGGAGGACACTGAGTGGAGGTCAGTGGAGGGATTGGCTGAGAGGGGTGGAGGACACTGAGTGGAGGTCAGTGGAGGGATTGGCAGAGAGGGGTGGAGGACACTGAATGGAGGGATTGGCAGAGAGGGGTTTGAGGACACTGAGTGGAGGTCAGTGGAGGGATTGGCTGAGAGGGTTGGAGGACACTGAATGGAGGGATTGGCTGAGAGGGGTGAAGGACACTGAATGGAGGGATTGGCAGAGAGGGGTGGAGGACACTGAATGGAGGGATTGGCAGAGAGGGGTGGAGGACACTGAATGGAGGGATTGGCAGAGAGGGGTGGAGGATACTGAGTGGAGACCAGTGGAGGGATTGGCAGAGAGGGGTGGAGGACACTGAAAAAAAACCAGTGGAGGGATTGGCAGTGAGGGGTGGAGGACACTGAGTGGAGGCCAGTGGAGGGATTGGAAGAGAGGGATGGAGGGCACTGAGTGTAGGCCAGTGGAGGGATTGGAAGAGAGGGGTGGAGGACACTGAGTGGAGGCCAGTGGAGGGATTGGAAGAGAGGGGTGGAGGACACTGAGTGGAGGCCAGTGGAGGGATTGGAAGAGAGGGGTGGAGGGCACTGAACGGTTGGTAAGGTGAATTAGCCTGGCAGCAGTATTCATGATGGAGTGGAGGGGGTGTGGCCTATGTAAAGGTCGGCCAATGAGGAGGGAGTTGCAGTAGTCGAGTGAGAGATGACCAGAGAGTGAATTAGGAGTTTGTGGTCTCATTGGTTATAAAGGGGCGTATTCTGGAGATGTTGCAGAGGTTGAGGTGCCATAATTTGGACAGGGATTGGATGTGGCCTGAAAGAATAGTTCAGAATCCAGGGTTACCCCTAGCAACCTGGTATGCTGGGGATGGGTTGATAGTGGTGCTATTGATCCTGGGAATCAGGGGAAGAGGCACGTGGTGGAGGAAGTATTATGAGCTCAGTTTCGGATAGATGGAGTTTGAGGAAGTGGTGTGACATCCAGTCTGATATGTCTGTGAGTAAATCGGAGCTGTGTGAGGAAACTGATGGGGTGAGCTGAGGTGAGCATGTCTTTATGGACCTTGCTTTGTGCACTGGTGCGCAGTCATGTTGGAACAGGAAGGGGCCATCCCCAAACTCCTCCCACAAAGTTGGGGGCATGAAAGTGTCCAAAATGTCACCTTAAGAGCTCCTTTCATTGGAACTAGGGGGCCAAGCCCAACACCTGAAAAACAATCCCACACCATAATCCCCCCTCCACCAAACTTTACACTTGGCACAATGCAGTCAGGCAAGTACCGTTCTCCTGGCCACCGCCAAACCCAGACACGTCCATCGGATTGCCAGACAGAGAAGCGTGATTGGTCACTCCAGAGAACACGTCTCCACTGCTCTAGAGTCCAGTGGCGGCGTGCTTTACACCATGGCATCCGACGCTTTGCATTGCACTTGGTGATGGAAGGCTTGGATGCAGCTGCTCGGCCATGGAAACCCATTCCATGAAGCTCTCTACGCACTGTTGTTGGGCTCATCTGAAGGCCACACCAAGTTTGGAGGTCTTTAGCTATTGACTCTGCAGACAGTTGGTGACTTCTGCGCACTGTGCGCTTCAGCATGCGCTGACCCCGTCCTGTCATGTGACGTGGCCTACCACTTGGTGGCTGAGTGGCTGTTGTTCCCAGTGGCTTCCACTTTGTTATAATCCCACTAACAGTTGAGCGTGGAATATTTAGTAGCCAGGAAATGTCACGGATGGACTTATTGCCCAGGTGACCACCTATCACGGGACCACGCTTGGGGTCACTGAGCTCCTGAGAGCGATCCATTCTTTCACCAATGTTTGTAGAAGCCGTCTGCATGCCTAGGGGCTTGATTGTATACACCTGTGTCCATGGAGGGGATTGGAACACCTGAATCACATGATTGGGAGGGGATTGGAACACCTGAATCACATGATATGGAGGGGATTGGAACACCTGAATCACATGATATGGAGGGGATTGGAACACCCGAATCACATGTTATGGAGGGGATTGGAACACCCGAATCACATGATATTGAGGGGATTGGAACACCTGAATCACATGATTGGGAGGGGATTGGAACACCTGAATCACATGATTGGGAGGGGATTGGAACACCTGAATCACATGATATGGAGGGGATTGGAACACCTGAATCACATGATTGGGAGGGGATTGGAACACCTGAATCACATGATATGGAGGGGATTGGAACACCTGAATCACATGATATGGAGGGGATTGGAACACCTGAATCACATGATTGGAGGGGATTGGAACACCTGAATCACATGATATGGAGGGGATTGGAACACCTGAATCACATGTTATGGAGGGGATTGGAACACCTGAATCACATGATTGGGAGGGGATTGGAACACCTGAATCACATGATATGGAGGGGATTGGAACACCTGAATCACATGATTGGGAGGGGATTGGAACACCTGAATCACATGATATGGAGGGGATTGGAACACCTGAATCAAATGATTGGGAGGGGATTGGAACACCTGATTCACATGATATGGAGGGGATTGGAACACCTGAATCACATGATATGGAGGGGATTGGAACACCTGAATCACATGATTGGAGGGGATTGGAACACCTGAATCACATGATATGGAGGGGATTGGAACACCTGAATCACATGTTATGGAGGGGATTGGAACACCTGAATCACATGATTGGGAGGGGATTGGAACACCTGAATCACATGATTGGAGGGGATTGGAACACCTGAATCACATGATTGGGAGGGGATTGGAACACCTGAATCACATGATATGGAGGGGATTGGAACACCTGAATCACATGTTATGGAGGGGATTGGAACACCTGAATCACATGATTGGGAGGGGATTGGAACACCTGAATCACATGATATGGAGGGGATTGGAACACCTGAATCACATGATATGGAGGGGATTGGAACACCTGAATCACATGATTGGAGGGGATTGGAACACCTGAATCACATGATTGGAGGGGATTGGAACACCTGAATCACATGATTGGGAGGGCGGTGTGACTGGTGACTTAACCCCTTGACGCCGGCGCCTCCAGGTCTTTAAGGGTTTCAGAAGCCGGGAGGCGGGGCGGGGTTTTAGGATCATGTGACAACCGTGATTCGCTGTCACGGCAGTCACATGATTGGGAAGGGTCCCGATCAAAAGAGGAGATCGGGACCTTTGTGTGATTACCAGACATGTGTGCAGGGCGCTCGCTCTCAGTATGTTTTTTTAATTGCACACAAATGTGCGGCCGCTCGGTGTCAAGGCCCAGACCCCAAGAGGTCGCACATTTACGTGCGCTCGGCGTGAAGAGGATAATCAAGCATAATGTGATTTGAAAAAAAAAAATAAATATGAAAACAAATACCCGAAAATAAAAAATAATTGTTTATTTTTTTGCTGCATTTTGTTTTAGTTGTCACTTTTTATCCATAATGCCTCTTGTGCGCCGGACGTTTTTATTGACGCTTTTTATGGGCATTTTTCATTTTTCCCTCCTTGTTGGTCTATGCCTCCGTGCACACACAGACTTTTAGCAGCTTTCAGCGGCAGGAGAGTTTAGAGGCCAAAAAAAAAACCACTGCCAGTGCATCCGGGAGCGGTCGCGTTTCGGCAGAAAAAAAAATGTTTGACGCACGTAAATGCATCTAAATGCACGCTAATGCTTGGCGCGTTCAGTGCTTGAGCGTTCATTTCATTTCAATGGTCGGAATAAAAATATTATTTTGGCCAATGAAATAAACTGACCAAAAGAGAAAAAAGGACATTGCGCAGGATTGTGACCCGGAATAGGAAAACAACAAAAGTGACTGCAGAGCTCAATCTCAGTCTTCACAGATCTCGGTCTTCACGGGACTGAGATTGAGCTCTGCAGTCACTTTTGCAGCCATTCTTTTCTTATTCTGGGTTGCAATCCGGCGCAAAGAAAAAAGACTGCTGAAAAAGTGACTGCAGAGATCAGTCTCAGTCTTCATATGACTCAGTCTTCATGAGAATGAGATTGAGCTCTGCAGTCACTTTTTCAGCAGTTGTTTTCTTGTTCCGGGTCGCAATCCTGCGCAAAGAAAACAACTGCTGCACATTTGAGTGCAGAGCTCAATCTCAGTCTTCACAGAGCTTAGGTTTCACAGGACTGAGATTGAGCCCTGCAGTCACTTTTGCAGCCATTTTTTTATTCTGGGTTGCAATCCTGCACAAAGAAAAACAACTGGTGCAAATTTGACTGCACAGCTCAATCTCAGTCTTCACAGGACTCCGTCTTCATGGGACTGAGATTGAGCTCTGCAGTCACTTTTGCAGCAGTCTTTTTTCTTTGCACAGGATTGTGACCCAGAATAAGAAAACAGAGCTAAATCTCAGTCCCATGAAGGCAAAGTCCTGTGAAGACTAAGACTGAGCTCTGCAGTCACTTTTGCAGCCAATGTTTTCTTATTCTAGGTCACAATCCTGCGTAAAGAAAAAAAACTATTGCAAAAGTGACTGCAGAGCACAATCTCAGTCTTCATACGACTCAGTCTTCATGAGACTGAGATTGAGCTCTGCAGTCACTTTTGCAGCAGTTCTTTCCTTGTCCTGTGTCACAAACCTTCACAAAGAAAAAAAAGACTGCTGTAAAATGGCAGAGCTCAATCTAAGTCTTAATGGGATTCAGTCTTCACGGGACTGAGATTGAGCTCTGCAGTCACTTTTGCAGCCAATGTTTTCTTATTCTGGGTCACAATCCTATGCAAAGAAAGCAATTGCTGCAAATTTGACTGCAGAGCTCAATCTCAGTCTTTACAGATCTCAGTCTTCACAGGACTTAGTCTTCACGGGACTGAGATTGAGCTCTGCAGTCGCTTTTGCGGCCATTTTTTTCTTATTATGGGTCGCAATCCTGCACAAAGAAAAAAGACTGCTGCAAAAGTGACTGCAGAGCTCAATCTCAGTCTTCACCGGACTCAATCTTCATGAGACTGAGATTGAGCTTTGGTGTTTTCTTATTCTGGGTCACAATCCGACTCAAAGAAGGAAACAAACAGTTGGAGAAAAAAAACAGGGGAAATGTTGTGAGAAAGTAACAGTTAGATCCAATTAACACTTGGAGGAAACAAAACAATTAGTGGAAAAAAGCAGCTGGAGAATAAAAACTGTTTGAGGAAAGAAAAACAGTTGTAGGAAATAACAGTTTAGCAGATAAGAGGAAACAAAACAGGCGGAGGAAAAAAGTTGGAGGAAAATAACCGTTGGATCAAATTTACAGTTGAAGGAAACAAAACAAGTTAGTGGAAAACAATAGCTGAAGGAAAAAAAAACAGTTGGAGACAATTAATAGTTGGAGGAAATAAAACAGAGGAAAAAAGAACAGTTGGGGGAAAGAAACAGAGTTGTAGGAAATAACAGTTGGATGAAATTTGTGATTGGAAGAAACAAAACACTTGGAGAAAAAAAACAGTTTGATAAAATTAACACTTGAAGGAAACAAAACAGTTGGAGGAAACAACAGCTGCAGAAATGTAGGGTTAGAGCAAACAAAACAGTCGCAGGGAAAAAAGTAGGAGGAGAACAGTTGGTTGTAAATTAATTGATTAAAAAAAATGGCTGGAGAAAGAAAAACAGTTGGAGGAAATAACAGTTTTAGAAATGTAACAGTTGAAGGAAACAAACAGTTGGAGGAAAAAAACAGAGGGGGGAAATGTTGGGAGAAAGTAACATTTAGATACAATTAACACTGGGAGGAAACAAAACAATTAGTGGAAAAAAGCAGTTGGAGATAAAAACTGTTTGAGGAAAGAAAAACAGTTGTAGGAATTAACAGTTGGAGAAATTCAGAAGATAGAGGGAACAAAACAGTTGTAGAAAATAAGCAGGAAAAAAGGCAATCAGTGGGAAAAAACAGTTGTGAAAAAAAACAGTAGATGGAGAGAAAAAAAAACAGTTGGAGGGAAAAACACAACTGAAGGAAAAAAAGAACAGCTGAAGGAAGTGAAAAAAGTTTGAGGAAATAACAGTTGTAGAAATGTAACAGTTAAAGGAAAAAAAACAATTGGAAGAAAAAAAATAAAGGGAAAAAGTTGGGGGAAAATAACAGTTGGATAAAATTAACACTTGGAGGTAACAAAACAATTAGTTGAAAAAAGCAGTTGGGGAACCAAACCCTTGGAAGAAAGAAAAAACAGTTGTAAGAATTTTTAACAGTTGGAGCAATTTAGTAGTTGGAGGAAACAAAACAGTTGGAGGAAAAAACAGCTGTAGAAAAAAGGGTTGGAGGAAATAAAACAGAGAAAAGGAGAAAAGTTAAAGAAAAAACAATCAGAGGAAAAAAAAGTTGTAGAAAATTAACATTTGGAGGAAACAAAACAGTAAAAAAAACAGTTGGAGGAAAGTAAAACAATTATAAGATAACAGTTGGAGAAATTAAAGGGTTAACAAAACAGTTGTACGGAAATAATTTTGGGGGATACAACAGCTGTAAAAAAAATTACAGTTGGAGGAAACAAAACAAGCTGGTGGAAAACCAGTTGGAGAAAAAAAGTGTTGGAACAAAAATAAAAAACAGTTGGAGGTCAAACATCTGAAGGAAAAACAGTTTAGAAAATAAGCAGGAAAAAAAAGCAATCAGTGGAAAAAACAATTGTGAAAAAAACAATAGATTAGGAAGAAAAAAAACAGTTGTAGAAAATAAACAATTGAACAATAGTTAAAAGAAAAAAAGAACAGTTGAAGGAAGTGAAAACAGTTGGAGGAAATAACAGTTGTAAAACTGTAGCAGTTGAAGGAAAAAAAAAACAATTGGAGGAAAAGAAAACAGAGGGAAAAAACAGTTGGATAAAATTAACACTTGGAGGTAACAAAACAATTAGTGGAAAAAAGCAGTTGGAGAAAAAAACTGTTGGAAGAAAGAAAAAACAGTTGTAAGAATTTTTAACAGTTGGAGCAATTTATCAGTTGGAGGAGACAATACAGTTGGAGGAAAATAACAGTTAGATCAACTTTACAGTTGGAGGAAACAAAAAAGTTAGTGGAAAAAACAGCTGTAGAAAAAAGGGTTGGAGGAAAAAAACAGTTGGAGGAAATAAAACAGAAAAAAGGAGAAAATTCAGAGGAAAAAAATTGGAGGAAAATAAAGTTGTAGAAAACAAACAAACTAAGCCGTTTCCGTGCAAAAAAAGGTGGTGGGAGAAAATAACTGTTGAATGGAATTTACGATTGGCGGAAACAAAACATTTGGAGAAAAACACAGCTGGATAAAATGGCACTTGGAGGAAACAAAACAGTGGGGGGAAAAAACAGGAGAATATTAACAGGTGTAGGAAATAAAACAGTTAGTGGAAAATAAGAATTGGAGAAAATAAAAAAAAAGGTGGAGGAAATAACAGTTGTGCAAATGTAACAGTAGAAGGAAACAAAACAGTTGGAGGACATGAAACAGAGGAAAAGAGAACAGTTGGAGGAAGGAAACACAGTTGGAGAAAATAAAAGTTGGAGAAATGTAACAGTTGGAGGAAAAAAAACAGTTGAAGGGGAAAAATGTTGAGAGAAAATAACAGTTGGATGAAATTTACAATTGGAGTAAACAAAACATTTGGAGAAAAACACAGCTGGATAAAAATAGCACTTGCAGGAAACAACCCAGTGGGAAAAACAGTTGGATGAAAGAAAAACAGTTGTAGGAAATAACAGTTGGAGACATTTAAGGGTTAGTGCAAAAAAAAAAACAGTTGCAGGGAATAAGTTGGAGCAAAATAGCAGTTGGCAAAAATTTGCAGTTGGAGGAAACAAAACAAGCTGGTAGAAAAAAAACAGTTGGATAAAAAAGTGTTGGAGCAAAAAAAAAAAAACATTTGGAGGAAAACAGTTGAAGGAAACAAGACAGCTAGAGGAAAAACAGTTGGTGGTAAATTAGTTGGTTAAAAAAAACAGCTGGAGAAAATTAACAGTTGGAGGAAATAACAGTTGGAGACATTTAAGAGTTAATGCAAACAAAACAGTTGCAGGGAATAATTTGAAGCAAAATAGCAGTTGGAAAAAAATTACAGTTGGAGGAAACAAAACAAGCTGGTAGAAAAAAAAAACAGTTGGATAAAAAAGCGTTGTAGCAAAAAAAATAAAAACAGTTGGGGGTCCATACATTTGGAGGAAAACAGTTGAAGGAAACAAGACAGCAGGAGGAAAAACAGTTGGTGGTAAATTAGTTGGTTGAAATACAGCTGGAGAAAACTAACAGTTGGAGGAAATAAAACAGAGGAAAAAAGAAAAGTTGCGGGGAAAAAAACAATTGGAAGAAACAGCAGTTGTAGAAATGTAACAGTTGAAGTAAACAAAATAGTTGTGGGGAAAAAAACTGTTGACTAAAACTAACACTTGGGGGCAATGACACAATCAGTGGAAAAAAGCAGTTGAGGGAAAAAAACTGAGGAAAGCAAAACAGTTGTAGGAAATAACAGTTGGAGAAATGTAGCAGCTGGAGGAAACAGTTGCACGAAAAAAGTTGGAGGAAAATAACAGTTGGGGAAATTTAGCCCTCATGCACACGTTTTTACAGTAGCTGTTTTTGGCATTTTTTTCTCCAGCCAGTAACCCCCCCCCCAGCATGTTCTCCTCGGTGTCCATACACACATAGACTGGAATCAACGTTTTTTTGGCAGCGGCGTTTTCTGGCTGAAAAAAAACCCAGAACCAGTGATTTCTAGAGGAGTTTTTTAGCTGTAAAAACGCTCTAATGTTGAAAAATGCTGTAAATGTGAAAAACCAGCATTTTTGGACATTTTTTTGAGCAAATAAAAATTTTTTTGTGGTTAAAAAAACGCAAACGCGGCTAACCACTAATGCAATAACACTAACAATTTCTGAAAAAAAATCAAAACGCCCCCCAGTGTGCATGGAGACTTACAGGTGAAGGAGGGAATCCTCTGCAGGGAGAGGGGTTGGAAGGAGCAAAACATGTGATAGAGAAAGACAGTTGGAGAAAGAAAAATTGGGAGAAAAACAGTTGGAGTAAAAAAAATAGGGAGAAAAACAGTTGGAGAAAAAAAAATAGGGAGAAAAACAGTTGGAGAAAGAAAAATAGGGAGAAAAACAATTGGAGAAAAAAAATAGGGAGAAAAACAGTTGGAGAAAGAAAAATAGGGAGAAAAACAGTTGGAGAAAAAAAAAAAGGGAGAAAAACAGTTGGAGAAAAAAAAAATAGGGAGAAAAACAGTTGGAGAAAGAAAAATAGGGAGAAAAACAGTTGGAGAAAGAAAAATAGGGAGAAAAACAGTTGGAGAAAAAAAAATAGGGAGAAAAACAGTTGGAGAAAGAAAAATAGGGAGAAAAACAGTTGGAGAAAAAAAAAAGGGAGAAAAACAGTTGGAGAAAAAAAATAGGGAGAAAAACAGTTGGAGAAAAAAAATAGGGAGAAAAACAGTTGGAGAAAGAAAAATAGGGAGAAAAACAGTTGGAGAAAAAAACATAGGTAGAAAAACAGTTGGAGAAAGAAAAATAGGGAGAAAAACAGTTGGAGAAAGAAAAATAAGGAGAAAAACAGTTGAGGAAATGACCAGTTGGAAGAAACAAAACAATTGGAGGAGTAAAAAAAAAAAACAGTTGGAGGTAAAAGTAGTTGGAAGGACAAAAAAAGGCCAAAAATAGATGAGAGAAGTGGGAAAAGGAAGTCTGGGCTGGAGTCGGGCTTTAGGTGACAGTAGGGCGCACTTCCCGATTTTGGGCAGCAGGTGGCGGAGTGCACACCAGGGAAGAGTGCTCAGCCCAACAGGAAAGAAAAAGGTGAAGGAATGGCAGTTGCTGGACAATCAGAGCGCGGGCAGCCCATTTTCAGAGACCACAGAGAGGTCTTCTGGAATGTGATAATCAGTGGACGAGTCAGACAGGTGAGTTCGCCTTAAATGGGGGGAGGGGTGGGGTGTCCGTCTCTTCACCTCTGTGCTACTTTGTATCAGATGAAAGTTCAAAGTGTTTCATGACTTTTCAGGAAATGGAAGTGAAATTTGTAGCTGGAACTGGACAGACGGGTTTATGTGAATCTCTACGAATAGTTCTGCGCATGGAGGAGGGAGGAGAACAGCTCACAGGAAGGTTCTAGGAGACGAATCGAAGAGACGGTGAGTACAGCCAATGCTCAGAAATCAGACTTGGGGGGGAGGGGGGGGTTAGTGTCCATCGCCTGACACCAACCAGGTAATACATTTATACTTTACGAATCATTATGGAGAGTTTGAAGTTTAAGTGTTCCTCAATATTGGCATCTAGTATTTCACAATTTTTAAAGCGCTCTGAATGCCAATCAAAGATCCGGTCACTAAATACAATGGTCACCTTACAGTCCTGTTCACACTTCGCTTCAGAAATGATCCCCCACGTCACTTTCTTGGTGCTTCAAAGCGTCTCCAAAGCCTCCATGTCATCCAAGTCTAGGACAATGCTGGCCAGCAGCACCTCCAGCATTTGAGGGACTTTTATTCAGCTTTAGCTTGGCTTTGGAGGTACTGAGGTATGAGATATCCCAGGATGCACTGGAAAACCAACAAAAGAACTGGTGAGACGTCATCATCAGTCACGTTCGGTCCAGGTGTATATATTCTGGGAGTGTCAGGTGCAGAGATCATCAGGAAGGTGAGTGGGGTCCGGACCGGAGCAACCAGCAGACCACACATGTGATGGGTGATGTAGGAATGTTGTAATGGAAGGTGAGCGGAGACCAGAGGGAGAGGACTAAGTGGAAGAAGATCAGCAGAGCTGAGGGAGTCAGATGTCCCCCAGATGTCCCACATGATGTGCAGCATGGGAGCAATATAAAGGGAGATGAGTGGAATGGATCAGCAGAGCTGGAGGACCAGGGCAGGGGAAACTAGCAAATGTCACACATGGTGTGCAGCATGGGAGCAATATAGATGGAGGGGAGTGGAGAGGATCAGCAGAGCTGGAGGAACGGGAAGGAGAAACTAGCAGATGTCATACATGGTGTGCAGCATGGGAGCAATATAGTGGGAGGTGAGTGGAGAGGATCGGCAAACCAGAGGATCAGCAGAGCTGGAGGACCAGGGCAAGGGAAACTAGCAGATATCACACTTGGTGTTCAGCATGGGAGCAATATAGCGGGAGGTGAGTGGAGAGGATCAGCAGAGCTGGAGGACCAGGGCAGGAGAAACTAGCAGATGTCATACAAGGTGTGCAGAATGGGAGCAATATAGAGGGAGGTGAGTGGAGAGGATCAGCAGAGCTGGAGGACCAGGGCAGGAGAAACTAGCAGATGTCACATATGGTGTGCAGCATGGAAGCAATATAGAGGGAGGTGAGTGGAGAGGATCGGCAAACCAGAGGATCAACAGAGCTGGAGGACCGGGAAGGAGAAACTAGCAGATGTCACACATGGTGTGCAGCATGGGAACAATATAGCGGGAGGTGAGTGGAGAGGATCGACAATCCAGAGGATCAGCAAAGCTGAAGAACCAAGGCAGGGGAAACTAGCAGATGTCACACATGGTGTGCCGCATGGGAGCAATATAGTGGGAGGTCAGTGGAGAGGATCAGCAGAGCTGGAGGACCAGGGCAGGAGAAACTAGCAGATGTCACACATGGTGTGCTGTATGGGAGCAATATAGCGGGAGGTTAGTGGAGAGGATCGGCAAACCAGAGGATCAGCAGAGCTTGAGGACCAGGGCAGGAGAGACTAGCAGTTGTCACACATGGTGTGCAGTATGGGAGCAATATAGAGGGAGGTGAGTGGAGAGGATCAGCAGAGCTGGAGGACCAGGGCAGGAGAAACTAGCAGATGTCACACATGGTGAGCAGTATGGGAACAATATAGCGGGAGGTGGGTGGAGAGGATCGGCAAAGCAGAGGATCAGCAGAGCTGGAGGACCCTGGCAGGGGAAACTAGCAGATGTCACATATGGTGAGCAGCCTGGGAACAATATAGCGGGAGGTGAGTGGTCAGGGTGCCCATACTGACCCGTGTCCACAGCCAAAAGTGTCTACAATGGGCACGTGAGCCTCAGAACTGGACCATGGAGCCATGGAAGAAGGTGGCCTGGTCTGTTTTCTTTTACATCATGTGGATGGCGGGGTGGGTATGCGGGGTGGGTATGCATCACTTACCTGGGGAAAAAGATGGCACCAAGATGCAGTATGGGAAGAAGACAAGCCGGTGGAGGCAGTTTGATGCTTTGGATGTTACTTGACACATATCACCTACCAAACGTTGTGGTGACCAAGTCCACCCCTTCATGGAAACCGTATTCCCTGATGGCAGTGGACTCTTTCAGCAGGATAACGCCACACTGAACAAATGGTTCAAGAATGGTTTGAGGCACACAACGAGTTTCAGGCGTTGACTTAACCGTCAAGTTCTCCAGATCTCAGTCTAACCGAACTGGATCATTGGATTTGCTGGACCAAAAGGCTGGTCCATGGAGGCACCACCTCGCAACTTACAGGACTTAAAGGGTCTGCAACTGATGGCTTGGTGCCAGATACCTTCAGAGGTCTAGTGGGGTCCATGCGGCAATGGGTCAGGGCTGTTTTGGAGGCAATAGGGGGACCTACTCAATCTTAGGTGGGTGATTATAATCTGGCTGGTCAGTGTGAGGTGACAGTGTGTCTTCTCAGACAGTGGAGGAGGAAGCAGTGCTTGATCAGTAAGTTGTATGTTAAGTGATAGCAGGAACAGAAGACTGGAGGTCAGCTTTAAGACCTGAACTGGTGGATTTCACACTCAGGGATGAACAGGGATACGTGGACAAGGTACAAGGCTTTGCTTCCGACACTGTTGTTCAGTTGTTGTCCTGAGGACAGATTCTCCCCCCTGAGCTGTGATCTCTGCAGCTCCTCCAGAGTTCCCATGGGCCTCTTGGCTGCTTCTCTGATGAATGCTCTCCTTGCCCGGCCTGTCAGTTTAGGTGGGCGGCCATGTCTTGGTAGGTTGGCAGTTGTGCCGTACTCTTTCCATTTTCGGATGATGGATTGAACAGTGCTCTGTGAGATGGTCATAGCTTGGGATATTTTTTTTATAACCTAACCCTGCTTTAAACTTCTCCACAATTTTATCCCTGACCTGTCTAGTGTGTCCCTTGGCCTTCATGATGCTGTTTGGTCACTAATGTTCTCTAACAAACCTTTTGAGGGCTTCACAGAACAGCTGGATTAATACTGAGATGACACAACACACAGGTGGACTCTATGTTCTAATTAGGTGACTTTTGAAGGCAATTGGTTCCACTAGATTTTAGTTAGGGGGCTGAACACAAATGCACTCCACACTTTTCAGATATTTATTTGTAAAAAATGTTGAAAACCATTTCTCATTTTCCTTCCACTTCACAATCATGTGCCACTTTATGTCGGTCTATCACATCCAATCCCAAATAAAATATATCAACGGTTTTGGTTGTCGTGACAAAATGTGGAAAATTTCAAGGGGCGTGAATACTTTTTCAAGGCGCTGTATCCACCAAAATGCTCCCTCACAGTGAGGTTGCCTTTACACTGCAAGGGTTGAATGCTCTTTTAGGTCTAGAGAGGCTGCAAAAAGTGACCTTCTGTTCCCTCAGACTCATACGCTCCAGTGGTGGACTGTCTATGGGTCCTGTCTATAGTGGACTGTCTATGGGGCCTGTCTATGGTGGACTGTCTATGTTCCTGTCTAGGGTGGACTGTCTATGGTGGACTGTCTATGTTCCTGTCTATGGTGGACTGTCTATGGGGCCTGTCTATGGTGGACTGTCTATGGGACCTGTCTATGGTGGACTGTCTATGGGACCTGTCTATGGTGGACTGTCTATGGGGCCTGTCTATGGTGGACTGTCTATGGGGCCTGTCCACAGCAGAGGTACTCGGAGATCTGGAATTCCTGCCAGTACGTTTAATGGCCGCAGAAATGCACGCTGGTGAAAATCTATGTGCATTGGTGCATGGACGCGAGACGGAACACGCATGTGCACTGGTGCATAGTCACGCATGCGTTAGCTCAGTTTGGTGCCAGGCGGCCTTTATGAGGAAGCCCATCACTCTCAAATTGCTGGTTGATCTCTAGCTCCCCAGTACCATTGTCCGTGTTCCCTTGCTGCTGTGATCTGCTGTTACCAATTTGGCTTGTTCCTGGACCTGTCTTCTCTGCCCGACTCCTGATCTGACCTCGGGCTTGGCTAATAGATGTTCTCACCTGCTCTCCTGATCTGACCCCGGCTTGGCTAATAGATGTTCTCACCCGCTCTCCAGATCTGACCTCAGCTTGGCTAATAGATGTTCTCACCCGCTCTCCTGATCTGACCCCGGCTTGGCTAATAGATGTTCTCACCCGCTCTCCTGATCTGACCCCGGCTTGGCTAATAGATGTTCTCACCCGCTCTCCTGATCTGACCCCGGCTTGGCTAATAGATGTTCTCACCCGCTCTCCTGATCTGACCCCGGCTTGGCTAATAGATGTTCTCACCTGCTCTCCTGATCTGACCCCGGCTTGGCTAATAGATATTCTCACCTGCTCTCCTGATCTGACCCTGGCTTAGCTAATAGATGTTCTCACCTCCTCCCCTGATCTGACCCTGGCTTAGCTAATAGATGTTCTCACCTGCTCCCCTGATCTGACCTCTGCTTGGCTAATAGATGTTCTCACCTGCTCTCCTGATCTGACCTCTGCTTGGCTAATAGATGTTCTCACCTGCTCTCCTGATCTGACCCTGGCTTGGCTAATCGATGTTCTCACCTGCTCCCCTGATCTGACCTCTGCTTGGCTAATAGATGTTCTCACTCACTCTCCTGTGCATGACACTGTCTATCCTATTGACTACGTCTGCTCCAATCTCCACCTGGCATCTAACCTTGGCTTTGAACCGACTGCTCTGTGGTCCTCTACTACCCTGAAGGCCTGCATACCTCTCATGGGCACCACCTGTCTGCAGACATCGTTCCATTGCATCAGCTGTGCTCCTGGGTGTACCTCTGACAAGCACTCCTACTGGCGACCCATGCTACTTTGAGCCTGACTCCTTCTGTCCCATATCCAGGGGAGTCTGGAACTTAGCCACAAGGGAAGCCCTCTCTCCATTGGCCTCTAACACCAGGTACGTGATAGGTGGACTGTCTATAGGAGCTATGGACTCTCTAATGCAAATTGATGACATCAGCAGGGGCGTATTTACTGTGAGGCAAACAAGGCATTTGCCTTAGGTGGTATTTTTCAGGGCCCCCTTGAAGAAGGGACACACATGAGAATGGAAACTAGACCACTAGTGAGGCACTGCATGAGCGCCGCTCCACCACATGGGATCCAAAAGAGACTGAAGGGTGCCTAGGGCAGCACAAAACCAAAATACACCACTGGACACCAGAAGATCTGCAACTGCTGGAATGTAGAGGAGAGCCTGAGAATAGGGACCTACAGCCTAGAGGAAGTCTACAGGATTGGTGAATCGGGAAGAAAAACTGCCTATTGTGGCCTCCTAGACCTAAACAAGAATATGCAGCCTGGAGCATCCTTATTGTGAGGGAGCATTTTTCCTTTCCCTGGAGTTCAACTTTAAGAGCAGACTGTGAGTGAAACGTTCTGTCCACAAAGGGTGGCTCATGGAACCCGTCCATTACACTGCGAACACAAAGGTAAAGGTCTATTCTATGATGGTTCAGGACAGAGATCTCTGGACACATTCACATTTTAGAGACAAAAAAATGAAAATCATAACTGTGACGTCACTGTATTATTTGTGTCTTTGTCCAGATCCAGAATCTGCATCCTCCCCCAAGATGGACCTCCTGGTGATGGTACGCCCAACAACCAACTTTATTTCATGCCAGGGTACTAGGTGTAATCCTAAACTCCCGTCTGTCCTGTCAGCTCCAAATCCAATCACTGTCCAAATCATGTAGACTTCACCTCCGCAACATCTCCAACCTCCGCCACATCTCCAACCTCCGCCACATCTCCAACCTCCGCCACATCTCCGACCTCCGCCACATCTCCGACCTCCGCAACATCTCCAACCTCCGCAACATCTCCAACCTCCACAACATCTCCAAGATACGCCCGTTCTTAACCACCAAAACCACTAAGCAACTTATTCACTCCCTGGTTATCTCTCACCTTGACTATTGTAACTCCCTCCTCATTGGCTGACCTCATCGCAGGCTATCCCCTCTTCAGTCTATCATGAATGCTGCTGCCAGACTCATCAATCTTACTAACCATTACACATCTGCCAATCCCTCCACTGGCATCCATTCAGTATCCTCCAACACTCTGGCAATCCCTCCACTGACCTCCATTCAGTGTCCTCCACCCTTCTCTGCGAATCCCTCCACTGACCTCCATTCAGTGTCCTCCGCCCCTCTCTGCCAATCCCTCCACTGACATCCACTCAGTGTCCTCCACCCTTCTCTGCCAATCCCTCCACTGGCCTCCACTCAGTGTCCTCCATCCCTCTCTACCAATCCCTCCACTGGCCTCCACTCAGTGTCCTCAATCCCTCTCTGCCAATCCCTCCACTGGCCTCCACTCAGTGTCCTCCATCCCTCTCTGCAAATCCCTCCACTAACCTCCACTCAGTGTTCTCCACCCCTCTCTGCCAGTCCCTCCACTCAGTGTCCTCCACCCCTCTCTGCCAATCCCTCCACTCAGTGTCCTCCATCCCTCTCTGCAAATCCCTCCACTAACCTCCACTCAGTGTTCTCCACCCCTCTCTGCCAATCCCTCCACTCAGTGTCCTCCATCCCTCTCTGCAAATCCCTCCACTAACCTCCACTCAGTGTTCTCCACCCCTCTCTGCCAGTCCCTCCACTCAGTGTCCTCCACCCCTCTCTGCCAATCCACTGGCTTCCCATTGCCTAACGAAAAAAATTAAATACATTAACAATAACATATAAAGCCATTTTTAACTCCGCCCCAAATTACATCACCAATCTTGTCTCCAAACATCACCCAAACCGCCCTCTCCGCTCCTCCCACAACCTCCTACTCTCTAGCTCCCTTGTCTCCTCCTCCCATGCTCGTCTCCAGGACTTCTCCAGAGCTTCCCCCATCCTCTGGAATTCTCTACCCAAACTTATCAGACTATCGCCTACTCTGCTCACTTTTAGGTGATCCCTGAAAACCGATCTCTTCAGGGAAGCCTATCCTGCCCTCAGCTAATAATGGAATCTTCTACTCCTCCTACCAGCCCATCCCCCACAGTTACTACCTTTTGTACCACCAGCCCCTCCCTCTTAGATTGTAAGCTCCCAGGATCAGGCCCTCCTAATGATCTTGTATTGAACTGTATTGGTGCTGTATTGTCTCCCTTTATATTGTACAGCGCTGAGCAAACTGTTGGCGCCATAAATCCTGTATAATAATAATTTCATCCATCGTGCTAACTCGACATCTGGCCCACAGTTCAGGTGTTCTGTGTGCGGTCCATATCCACGTGTAGACCATACCGTACAGATATGTTGAAGGTTCGAAGTGGTTTCGTCTGCATCTGTCAACCATAACCTTGGTATTAAAATTTGAAGCCAGAAAAGCCTTTTTTCCTAAAAGTGATCAGAGTAGCTGAATAGCCGCTGGATCACTTATAGAAGCAGCCTGGGAAGCCCGGGATCCGATATGGCATGGGCATAGAGGTGAAAAGAGACCAGATCATCTCTGCTCACTTCCGGATGAGGGCTGATGTAAACACTGTTTTTTTTTGAGGGGGGGGGGGCATCAGATCAATTTTTTTTTTTGATCCTGATGCTTTCAAGGGTAGAGGATAGTTTGGGGACCCCAAATTTCTCCATAAAAAGGACCTGTCATGCTTTATTGTTATCACAAGGGATGTTTGCATTTCTTGTGATAGCAATAAAAGTGATTTAGAACAAAATTTTTAAAAAAATAAAATAAAATCAATAATAATAATAAAAACCTGCTCACGTAGGTTGCGTCCGCAAATGTAAACAGTGTTCGCACAACAAACGCGAGGTATTGGCGCGAAAGCAATAATTCTAGCGCTGAACCTTCTTTGAAACTCTAATCTGAGCTACTAGCCAGGCCTTAAGGGTTACTTGCCACCAGTTGTCCCACCCAACCCCTAACCTGCCCCGCCCCTAAACACGCCCTCATAATTATCTCATGAAATGACACTGTTCAATGTTTTATGCCGAATAAAGTTACAAAAATAAATATATACCCCCCCCTTCACACACAGCCCACCCTCAACAGCCATGTCCTCTACCCCCCCTCACACCCCCCACAGCCATGTACTCTACCCCACTTCACACCCGCACAGCCATGTCCTCTGCACCCCTTCACACCCCCCACAGCCATGTACTCTGCACCCCTTCACACACACCCACAGCCATGTCCTCTGCACCAGAGGTGGACTGACCATTTGGAAACTCGGGCACTGCCCGAGGGCCCAGGGTCAGTAGGGGGCCCTATGAGATGCCCCTGGTACCTTTTTCATAGGCTTTTTTGAGTTTGGGCAAGGACTCAGGGGCCCCATGATCTCCTATTGAGAGCCCAGGGTCAGTAGGGGGCCCCACGAGATGCCCCTGGTACCTTTTTCATAGGTTTTTTTGAGTTTGGGCAAAGACACAGGGGCCCCATGATCCCCTATTGCCCGGGGGCCCCATGAGTTGTCAGTCCGCCCCTGCTCTGCACCCCTTCACAACTCTCCCCCCCACAGCTATGCCTTCTACCCCCCCTTCACACCTCTCTACAGCCATGTCCTCTACTCCCTTTCACACCCCCCCACAGCCACGTACTCTGCATCCCTTCGCACACCCCCACAGCCACTTCTTCAACACCCCCCCTCCACAGCCACACCTTCTACCCCCCTTCACATCCCCCTCCCTCCACAGCCATGTCCTCTGCCCCACTTCACACACAGCCCACCCTCCACAGCTATGTCCCCTACCCCCCTTCACACCTCCCCCCCTCCACAGCCATGTATTCTATCCCCCTTCACACACCCCCACAGCCATGTCCTCTGCAACTCTTTACAACTCTCCCCCCCCCCCACAGCCATGCCTTCTACCCCCCTTCACATCCCCCTCCCCCCCACATCCACGTCCTCTGCCCCCTTCACAATTTTTGACTGTAGGTAGTAGATTAGTATCAGAGAAGTTAGCAGGTATAGTATTAGTGTCAAGTCCCTGGATATTGACATCACCTCCTGGGAAACCCTGGCACAAGATCCATCGACATGGCGCACGTTGATCCACCAGGGCTGCTGGGAAACCCTGGCACAAGATCCATCGACATGGCGCACGTTGATCCACCAGGGCTGCTGGGAAACCCTGGCACAAGATCCATCGACATGGCGCACGTTGATCCACCAGGGCTGCTGGGAAACCCTGGCACAAGATCCATCGACATGGCGCACGTTGATCCACCAGGGCTGCTGGGAAACCCTGGCACAAGATCCATCGACATGGCGCACGTTGATCCACCAAGGCTGCCAGACACTTGAGGAGAGAATAAAAACCATAGCACAAGAGAAGCGAGTGATCCACAAAGACAGATCTGCAAATTCTGCAACAGTGGTGCCCACATATGTCTGCCCAACATGTGGCAGAACATTTCGTGCCCGTATAGGCCTTACCAGCCACCTATGGACACTCCGTGGACAGCCCAAAACCTATGAGATGTCAAGGTCCTCTTCGAACACAATGGACGAACATCATCATCATGGTTACTGGATTTAGCAGGTTTGGATCAGATAATTAACAGAGATGTTTCTGTTTGTTCTCTGGTAAGCCCCCTTGCAGGTCGCCAAGGTCTCAAGGAGGGATCTAACTCTGAACGCTAGAACTTTAGCGTGACAATCATGATAAGATCGATAGATTGGCCGTCACCTGTAGAGGTGATGATGAATAAATCTCTTTTCTTCTTGTTTTCAGTTGCTGTGTGTGGGAAGTACCACCATCCAGTCTGTGGGGGCTCCAGGTAACGATCCCCAGTATACACAAACTCATTTTGTATGTCTCTCTAACTCTTTCCATGAATGGTTCACCCAACTAGACAGGATTGAGTGTCTGACAGACATTAATAGCCCGTCTAGACCAGTTCTTAAAGGAGAAGTATGGCCAAAGCAGGCAGCAAGGTCTATCCGCTTCACCATGCCCTGGCACTATTTATTTGATTTATTTTTCTCTGACGTTGATCACTTTGCACTTGTGTCTTTGTTTCTTTCACTTGGATGGAGGGTGTGGGTCCTGCGGCAAAGTCTAGAGGGGAGGATGTGTGGCCATCAGGTTCTTTCCTGCCCCTGTCAGGAGTCTCGTGCCTGGGAAAGAAGGGTCAAGTCCTACTTTTTTGGGAGGTGGACTAGAGACATACCCTTAAAGCGGTAGTAAAGTGGAGAAACAAAAAAAAAAAAGATCTCCCCCCTGCAGGCCAATGTATCGCATACTAGCACATTGAGATTATGAGAGACCTAACTTAAAATGAAGCCCTCTAATGGCACTGTTACTGCTGACAGGGCTTCCATCTTCACCTGGTCTTCCTGTTGGGTTCGCAGGCTCCGGCTGCTTGAATGTCCAAGCCGTGATGATGTCGCTCCTACTCATGCACATGGGAGTCACGTACACAACACAGCGCTCTGAAGGGATGGCATGAGTATGCAGTCTATTCAGAGCTGCTCACTGGGATATCCCCCAAACAGCGCATGTTTAGGGGATTTTCATATTACCTACAGGGAAGCTTTATCATACACGCACACAGTTTTTGAAGGAAATCAGCAGGTAGGTTGTCCTATGTACATCTTGGAGAACCCAGATCTTCTGTGGATGTCGGCTGCCTCCAATCCTTCTGTCTCTTTATGTCATCACAGACAGACCCCCGTGATGGGGAGATCAGGGCTCTGTGGGGGCCAAACCATCACTTCCTGGTTGTCCTGCTGCAGAACAAATTTGGGGCTAGTCACACTCCTCCCTGATGGTATGGCATGATGGATAAGTATCTGCCTGTATTTCTCAGCATTAATCTGGCAACGTTGAGAAGTGTAGATGCAGTGGTCGGGTAACGTTGAGGAGCGTAGACACAGTGGTCGGATAACATTGAGGAGTGTAGACGCAGTGGTCGGGTAACATTGAGGAGTGTAGACGCAGTGGTCGGGTAACGTTGAAGAGCGTAGACACAGTGGTCGGGTAACATTAAGGAATGTAGACGCAGTGGTCGGGTAACATTGAGGAGTGTAGACGCAGTGGTCGGGTAACATTGAGGAGTGTAGAAGCAGTGGTCGGGTAACATTGAGGAGCATAGACTCAGTGGTTGGGTAATGTTGAGGAGCGTAGACGCAGTGGTTGGGTAATGTTGAGGAGTGTAGACGCAGTGGTCGGGTAAAGTTGAGGAGGGTAGATGCAGTGGTCGGGTAACGTTGAAGAGGGTAGACTCAGTGGTTGGGTAACGTTGAGGAGTGTAGACGCAGTGGACGGGTAACGTTGAGGAGGGTAGATGCAGTGGACGGGTAACATTGAGGAGGGTAGACTCAGTGGTTGGGTAACGTTGAGGAGTGTAGACACAGTGGTGGGGTAATGCTGAGGAGTGTAGACGCAGTGGACGGGTAACATTGAGGAGGGTAGACACAGTGGACGGGTAACGTTGAGGAGCGTAGATGCAGTAGTCGGCTAATGATGAGGAGCGTAGACGCAGTGGTTGGGTAATGTTGAGTGTAGACGCAGTGATTAGTAACGTTGAGGAGTGTAGACGCAGTGGTTGGGTAACATTGAGTGTAGACGCAGTGGTTAGTAACGTTGAGGAGTGTAGACGCAGTGGTTAGTAACGTTGAGGAGTGTAGACGCAGTGGTTGGGTAACGTTGAGGAACGTAGACACAGTGGTTGGATAACGTTGAGGAGTGTAGACGCAGTGGTCGGGTAACGTTGAGGAGTGTAGACGCAGTGGTCGGGTAATGTTGAGGAGTGTAGACGCAGTGGTCAGGTAACGTTGAGGAGTGTAGACGCAGTGGTTGTGTAACGTTGAGGAACGTAGACACAGTGGTTGGGTAACGTTGAGGAACGTAGACACAGTGGTTGGGTAACGTTGAGAAGTGTAGACGCAGTGGTTGGGTAACGTTGAGGAGTGTAGACGCAGTGGTTGGGTAACGTTGAGGAGTGTAGACGCAGTGGTTGGGTAACGTTGAGGAGTGTAGATGCAGTGGTTGGGTAACGTTGAGGAACGTAGACACAGTGGTTGGGTAATGTTGAGGAACGTAGACACAGTGGTTGGGTAACGTTGAGGAGTGTAGATGCAGTGGTTGGGTAACGTTGAGGAGTGTAGACGCAGTGGTTAGGTAACGTTGAGGAACGTAGACACAGTGGTTGGGTAACGTTGAGGAGTGTAGATGCAGTGGTTGGGTAACGTTGAGGAGTGTAGACGCAGTGGTTGGGTAACGTTGAGGAGTGTAGATGCAGTGGTTGGGTAACGTTGAGGAACGTAGACACAGTGGTTGGGTAATGTTGAGGAACGTAGACACAGTGGTTGGGTAACGTTGAGGAGTGTAGACGCAGTGGTTGGGTAACGTTGAGGAGTGTAGACGCAGTGGTTGGGTAACGTTGAGGAACGTAGACACAGTGGTTGGGTAACGTTGAGGAGTGTAGACACAATGGTTGGGTAACGTTGAGGAGTGTAGACACAATGGTTGGGTAACGTTGAGGAACGTAGACACAGTGGTTGGGTAACGTTGAGGAGTGTAGTCCCGGAAGGATTAGAGACATCCACAGAAGATCTGGGCTTAGTCCTCCGAGATGTACAGAGAACAACCGACCTGCCGAGTTCCTTCACTGGATGCAAGTCTACCTAGGAGGCAGAGGGCGGTCACCCCAAATATTGATTGGATTTGGATTTCTTTTCATTTACTTCCCATTTTATTAATTGATAAAAAAATAAGCTATTAACACTTTGATTTCTGAAAGCATTTTTTCTTGACACTATTTTTTCACACCTGCCTAAAACTTTTGCATACTACTGTATACGTATAAGGGGAAGATGTTGGCTCAGAGATACCACAATCATGCAGTTCTTGGCTGTGTTCACAAATATCTGACACAAATCAGCCCCTTCTGCAGCCTCCCACTATGTGACTTGCTACAGAATTACAATGTACAGTCTGATCACTGGGGGAGGGGAGACTGAGGAAATGCCTCCTCCTCCTTCTACAAAGTTACAATGTACAGTCTGATCGCCATGGGAGGGGAGACTGAGGAAATTCTTCCTCCTGCCTGGAGCACTGATGACATCATCTTAACCTAGGCAGAGTCACTGACTGGAGAACAGCTTTTTAACAGTAAGGTTTTCTGATAAAAATTAAGCTGTGGTTTTATTTTTTAGCATACACGGCTCAAAAAAATGAAAAGAAGACTTTGTAATCAGAGTGCAGCTTTGGTGTTAATGAAATTAATAGGTGCACTAGATGGGGAGCAATGAGACGACCCCCAAAACAGGAATGGTTTTACTGGTGGAGGCTACTGATATTTTTCCCTACTCATCTTTTCTGACAGTTCAGTGTCACTACTGGTAGCATGAGGCCATACCTGGACCCTACAGAGGTTGCACAGGCAGTCCAACTCCTCCAGGATGGCACATCCGTACGTGCCATTGCCAGAAGGTTTGCTGTGTCTCCCAGCACAGTCTCAAGAGTATGGAGGAGATTCCAGGAGACGAGAGCATGGAGGAGATTCCAGGAGACAAGCAGTTCCTCTAGGAGAGCTGGGCCATAGAAGGTCCTTAACCAATCAGCAGGACCGGTATCTGCTCCTTTGTGCAAGGAGGAACAGGAGGAGCCCTGCCAGAGCCCTACAAAATGACCTCCAGCAGGCCACTGGTGTGAATGTCTCTGACCAAACAATCAGAAACAGACTTCATGAGGGTGGCCTGAGGGCCCGACGTCCTCTAGTGGGCCCTGTGCTCACTGCCCGGCACCATGGAGCTGGATTGGCATTTGCCATTGAACCCCAGAATTGGCGGGTCCACCACTGGCGCCCTGTGCTTTTCACAGCTGAGAGCAGGTTCCCCCTGAGCACATGTGACAGACATGAAAGGGTCTGGAGAAGCTGTGGAGAACGTTCTGCTGCCTGTAACATGGTTCAGCATGACCATTGTGGTGGTGGGTCAGTGATGGTCTGGGGAGGCATCTCCATGGAGGGACACACAGACCTCTACAGGCTAGACAATGGCACCCTGACTGCCATTAGGTATGGGGATGAAATCCTTGGACCCACTGTCAGACCCTACGCTGGTGCAGTGGATCCTGGGTTCCTCCTGGTGCAGTGGGTCCTGGGTTCCTCCTGGTGCACCACAATGCCCGGCCTCATGTGGCGAGAGTATGAACAATGACATTTCAGCAAAATGGACTCGCCTGTTGCAACATTTTTTTACTTTGATTTTCAGGGTGTCTTTGAATTCAGTCCTCTGTAGGTCGATCATTTTCATTTCCATCAAACGATGGGGCGTCCTTACGTTCCTCACCCATCACCCCGTCCATATCAGGATAGATATCCAACAGATTTTCCCTATTGAGAGCTGATTTCAAAGTGTTCCTTTTTCTTGAGCAGTGTATTTTATTTGCTTCATACAGACTTGTAAAGTTCTAGGCCTCACATCTCTGAACTTTTCTCTGTCCTCCTCCCAGTGTCCACCTATCTGTACGGAACTGTCCAGCTACCGTGCTCCTTCCCCTTTGTACAAGGACCGGAAGGCCTGACAGTGGTTTGGGAAAAGGTTGGATCTGATGGAAGCAAATTGCTGGTTTACAAGTTCATGGGCGGCAAAGACCTTCTCAGTGACCAGGATTCGCAGTTCAGAGGGCGCACAGAACTCTCCAAAAAGTTTATGCTGGGGAACCTGAACCTGACTCTGAGGGACGTGACCTTCCAGGATGAGGGGACATATATCTGCAAGGCCGCCCATAAGAAGGGCGATGGAGATCTGACATTGAACCTGGCGATCAGCGGTGAGGACACACAGTACATAATGGCTTTGGTTTTCCTCCTAATTTCCATGCATGCCAAGTCCCAGATGTGCCAGGACAGTCCCATTTCTTGGTCCTCTGTTCTGCTGATGCTGTGTCCTGGACCATGTTCACGGATCACAGCGTCACCCCTATGTAGGTTGATGCTAACTATAAAAGTAATAGTTGTGGGGGGCCACCTGCTCACAGCCCCAGGGCCCTCCATGAATGTCTCTTTATTTAGAGGCGGGGCCTGAGTTAGATTTGGTGGGCAGTCCCTGAATATTTGGAGGTGGGGTGTGGGTGAGACCAACCCATAAAGTGAGTGTGATTTGAGCATGTCCACCCAGAAAGTGGACATGCTCAAATGCAGAGGAGAAGCAGCTTTCAGCTGCTGCAGAGAGAGAGCCATACAGGGGATTGGTTCCAGTAACCCTTCTCCCCCCCCCCCCCATTCCCTGTTATGGTGATTACCCTCTCTGCCAAAATCTGATTCTCCCAGCTGCCTGGGCCCCCCTGCTGGCCTGTACCCAGTAAAGGAGGACTGGTGGTACCCCCTTGTCCTGGTGCTGTTGGGAGGAATGATGGGCAATTTTAGGAGGTTTTCTTTTGGCAAATCTAAGTAATTTCTGAGCTATAAGGGAAGTTTAGTCAGACTCATTTTAACCCCTTAGCAGCCATAGTGCATCTGACTAGCTGTCTGGTGGTATTGACTAGGCAGCAGTATTGCCACCAGATCACTTCCACGAACCCCTGGTAATATTCTCCTGTGTGATAAAAAATAAGTGTAGCACCCTTCTAGTCAGCTAGGGGGAGCTAGACTCTGATTTAGGGCTGAATAGCAGCCTGGGTGTGATAGCTAGCGGGGATCAAATTGCAGTCAGAGCTGAGAGTCTTTGAAGACCAGTTCTCTGGAATTTTCCCTTGCTCTAGATCTTTGGAGAAAGATTTAGAAGCAGTGGGCGGATCTGAGGAGTGGCTGGTCTGTACTCTTAGAGGATCCTGGCCAATCTCCAACAGGAGGCTTAGCAAGGGACCAGGACAAACGTTTGAGAGTAAAAGAGCCTGCTCAACTGCAGGAGAGTTCAGGTGGAAGATGGAGTGAGAGGCTGAGATGCAGGAGCCTGTGAGGGGGCCCGGAGGAGAGGGGCCTACCTACAGGCTGGATCCAAAAAAGAGGATTGCTAAACCTCACCAGTCCCCTGAAAGAGAACCACCTGTAGAACCAGGAAAGGAGCCAGTCCAGTAGAAGGCCTAAAGGCAGTCACCAACCCAACAAGCCTGCAAGAGAAGAATAGTGAGTACTCCTACAACCCCTGGACTGGAATACAGGAGAGGGCATTTGGGTGGGAAACCTAACTGGTCCCCAACTGGACTGTGCTTCAATGCTCAAGACTCTGGATCCCCTTTGTCCGGGATTCCTCCAGATTGAAGGAGCTTCTGGGATCTGGGGTGGCTAGCTCTCAAGAAGAGGATTTTGTTGTTAGTTTAGGAAGTTGTCCTCGGTTTCTCAGTTCCATTGGACATCCCGTATACCCCTTACCCTATCTCAGTTCTAAATCCCCTAATAAAACTTTAAAAACAGCTCAAGGACTGGTCACCAACTCCAGAATGCAAGTCTATGTGGAAATGCTTGTTGCCTGGCTGTGCAGGACTATAGGGGGACCCAAAACTTCCGCCACTCCTAAGGGGTTAGCGCTACGTAGATTACGTGAGAAAAAGAGTGGAGAATTTCTGTTCTTGAAGCTGAAGGACTTTGTCAGGAGAAGCAGCAGTGACTTTCCCTGACTTCTCAGATCAATTTTAGTTATTCAATATAAATACAATGTATCTCTTTCAGGTCAGCTTCAGTTTCAACCACATTTTTTTTTTCAGGTTTAAATGTAACGGAACCCGCCATTATCTTCACCTACATAGAGGGGGATCAGTATCTGCGCTGCCTGAGCTCCGGGGTGTTTCGGCATCTGAAGGTCAGCTGGTACGATATACAGAACACAGACCTATCAAAGAACGCCACGAGAAATGTTACAGATCTCGGAGACGGGAGGCAGATGGTGGAATCCATACTGACCATGGATGCGATGCCAAACCAAGCCTACTTCTGTCAGATCCAGGAAGGGAGACTGAGGAGAACCGTCCGCGCTCTGATCTCTGGTAGGAATTCGAGATGAACCCTGTCTTGGATAGTCTTGGATAAGAGGGAACGTGGCCTTTTGGTCAGGTTCTCCCCCATCTCATGGGTTCTCCCCTTGGGGGGAGCTCCACCTAGTACTTGAGTAGTCCTTGGTCCCCCGAAGAAAGGGGTCTGCCCAGTTTTGGCTGGGTGGACCATGTGTACCCCAGTCCCTATCAGGACCCTTGCGCCTTGGGGGATCATGGCCAGGGACCTTTCTCTTTCTTTGTAAAGCATTTGTACACCCTGTGCACTTTTTTGTGTTTTTTTTCTTTTAGTGTGCTCACCTTTTTGGGGTTTTTTGGACCTTGGAGCTTCCAAAAAAAAAAGAAAAAACTCAGTTGGGTGCAGGGAGGAAAAGGAACTGGAGGGACCTGGAGTTTGATGTTGAAGGAAAACTCAAGACCAGAAATGTCTATTTGGGATGCATTGGGGAAGTGCAGTGTGGGGAAATCTCCCTTGCAGGGATATGGAGAGCAATGAAAATCTGCTGAGGCTATAACCCCTTCTCCTGGGGTTGGACTGGCAGCCGGCTACTGGCGCACACTTGCTCCAGTACACAAAGGACGTGCGTTTAGTGCCCTGGGATGGGAGGAGTTGGAGAGATGGTCCATGCGTTGCTGGCCGGTAGTTGTTTCTTTTTCCAATGTGTGATTTCAGCTGTCAAGGTTGTTCTTTGTGTTGCAGATGGAAGCACACCGATCGTTCTCCAAACTCTTCACAGCTCCGCCGCCTGGATCTCAGCCTGGAAGATGATCCCCGCGCTCCTCGCCTGCACCGCCGTCAGGATTGTGTGATCATCGGACACAAGAACATTTCACATCGTCTGCAGGAATTCATTGTATTTCCACAATGGCAGACATCTTATATTATTATTATTATTATAGAGGATTTATGGCGCCAACAGTTTGCTCAGCGCTTTACTATATAAGGGGGGCAGTACAGCACCAATACAGATCAATACAAGAGGGAAAGGAGGGCCTGATCCTGGGAGCTTACACTCTAAGAGGGAGGGGCTGGTGGTACAGGATATCATCTCCTTCATATTGGTTACATGTCTCCATTCACGTAGCATAACCGAAAAACTTCAAAACTGCAGCTGATGATCTTTTGTGGAACTTCCAGCAAGGAAAAATTCGACTTATTTCTCTTTGTTATGAGGGCGGCTGGGAAGCTGTGCTGGAAGGGCCGGATCTAGCCTATCTGGTTTGGGGGTGCAGTAATAAAAAGTCAGGGGGCACAATGCCTACACTCTGTGTGAGTCACTGAGATTCTGTCACATATTGTCATGACCTGGGAAACACTAATATGTATCAAGCTGACACAGAACCGGTCCTCCTTATATTAGATGTCCCTATCAGAGTCCCTCTTTAAATTAGGTGTCCCCATCAGACTACCCCATTACATCAGGTGTCCCCATCAGAGAATCCCCCTTACATCAGGTGTCCCCATCAGAGTATCTCCTTACATCAGATGTCCCCATCAGAGTGCCCCCTTACATCAGGTGTCTCCATCAAAGTGCCCCCTTACATCAGGTGTCCCCATCAGAGTGCCCCCATCAGAGTGCCCCCTTACATCAGGTGTCCCCATCAGAGGGCCCCCTTACATCAGGTGTCCCCATCAGAGTTCCCCCTTACATCAGGTGTCCAATCAGAGTACCCCCATACATCAGGTGTCCCATCAGAGTGCCCCCATACATCAGGTGTCCCCTTCAGAGTGCCCTATTACATCAGGTGTCCCATCAGAGTGCCCCCTTACATCAGGTGTCCCCATCAGATTGCACCCTTATATCAGGTGTCCCATCAGAGTGCCCCCTTACATCAGGTGTCTCCATCAGAGTACCCCCTTACATCAGGTGTCCCCATCAGAGTGCCCCTTTACATCAGGTGTCCCCATCAGAGTGCTCCCCATACATCAGATGTCCCCATCAGAGTGCCTCCATACATCAGGTGTCCCCATCAGAATGCACCCTTATATCAGGTGTCCCATCAGAGTCCCCATCAGAGTGCCCCCTTATATCAGTTGTCCCATCAGAGTCCCCATCAGAGTGCCCCCTTACGTCTGGTGTCTCCATCAGAGTACCCCCTTACATCAGGTGTCCCCATCAGAGTGCCCCCATACATCAGGTGTCCCCATCAGAGTGCCCCCATACATCAGGTGTCCCCATCAGAGTGCTCCCCTTATATGGATTGTACACATCTTTGTGCCTCTTTACATCAACTGTCTGCATCAGACTGGCTCAAGGATTAGTGGATGCATTCTCAGAGATCTGGGGGGGGGGGCACAGTTAAAATAAGGGTGGGCACAGCCCACCCCAGCACCTCCCTAGATCCAGCCCTGTGTGCTTGCCTATTTTTTTGTGTGGGATCACTGTGCTGCTTTTAGTGTATCCCTCTAGTACATGTATTACTAAATGGTGGACCACGGTCCGGATCCAGACAGAGTCACTGTCCCATCCAGACCGCTGCAGGAGCCAGTTCTTCCTCCCAGCTTCCCAGCCTCCACCACCGCTGTCGTTCTCACAGCAGAGCGGAGAATGGAAGCACAGCTCTAGACAGAGGGTGGGAGCTAGTTAACCAGCAGGTGATTGGTTGCTAGGGTGCAGGGCGGTCCTACCAACCAATCACCAGCTTGTTGATATGAAATGTTAACTGCCTCTCTGCACTGTGTACCCAAGTAAGGTAGGAGAGTGAAGGGGGCAGAGGACATGGTGAGGGGTAATGTGAAGGGGAAGAGAAGGACACCACTGTGGGGGGAGGAGTAATGTGGAGAGGTGCGGAGGGGTGATGTGAAGGGGGAGAAAAGGAAAGGGAACATCGCTGTGGTGGGGTGATGTGAAGGGTTTAAGATGACACTGCTGTGGGTGGGGGTGACGTAAAAGGGGGCAGAGTATACCACTGTGGGTGGGGGTGATGTAAAGGGGGACAGAATACACTGCTGTGGGTGGAGGGTGATGTAAAGGGGGACAGAGGACACCGCTGTGGGTAGGGGTGAGGTAAAGGGGGACAGAGGACACCACTGTGGGTGGGGGTGAGGTAAAGGGGGACAGAGGACACCGCTGTGGGTGGGGGTTGATGTAAAGGGGGACAGAGGACACTGCTGTGGGTGGGGGGTGAGGTAAAAGGGGACACAGGACACTGCTGTGGGGGTGATGTAAAGGGGGACAGAGAACACCGCTGTGGGTGGAGGGTGATGTAAAGGGGGACAGAGGACACTGATGTGGGTGGGGCTGAGGTAAAGGGGGACAGAGGACACCGCTGTGGGTGGGGGTTAGGTAAAGGGGGACAGAGGACACTGCTGTGGGTGGGGGTGAGGTAAAGGGGGACAGAGGACACTGCTGTGGGTGGGGGTGAGGTAAAGGGGGACAGAGGACACCACTGTGGGTGGGGGTGAGGTAAAGGGGGACAGAGGACACCGCTGTGGGTGGGAGTGATGTGAAAGGGGGACAGAGGACACTGCTTTGGGTGGGGATGATGTAAAGGGGGACAGAGGACATCGTTGTGGGTGGGGGGTGATGTGAAAGGGGGACAGAGGACACTGCTTTGGGTGGGGGGTGATGTAAAGGGGGACAGAGGACACCGCTGTGGGTGGGGGTGAAGTAAAGGGGGACAGAGGACACCGCTGTGGGTGGGGGGTGATGTGAAAGGGGGACAGAGGACACCGCTGTGGGTGGGGGTGAGGTAAAGGGGGACAGAGGACACCGCTGTGGGTGGGGGTGATGTAAAGGGGGACAGATGACATTGCTGTGGGTGGGGGTGGTGTAAAGGGGGACAGAGGACACCGCTGTGGGTGGGGGTGATGTAAAGGGGGACAGAGGACACCGCTGTGGGTGTGGGTGGTGTAAAGGGGGACAGAGGACACCGCTGTGGGTGTGGGTGGTGTAAAGGGGGACAGAGGACACCGCTGTGGGTGGGGGTGGTGTAAAGGAGGACAGAGGACACTGCTGTGGGTGGGGGTGGTGTAAAGGGGGACAGAGGACACCGCTGTGGGTGGGGGGTGATGTAAAGGGGGACAGAGGACACCATGAGAGGATAGCCCACACATGTTATTCAGACCCTGGCTAGAAGAACGTTTTACTGACCAGACCTCCTTGAATTTCAGTTCAGTACCCCCACTCTAGTCCAAGGGAAGGCATCCTTTTGCGCCAAGGATGCCAAAAACCATCTGCAAAAACTGAGAGGTAAAAAATGGGTAAAAAATGGGTGTGGTTAAATGGTTCTGAATATTGGGCGGAGCCGGCTCCCGTGTACAGCACACATGGAGGTCCCAGTCCTCCTACTCACAGAATACTCCACACTATAGATACTCGTCTTTCAGACACACACAGACCTCAGCACAAAGCATCGTTTCTCTTTCTTTTTTTTTCTTTTTAATATTTAAACTTTTCTTTTTAATTTTTTTGGCACCATCCTTCTCAGCTTAACTCTTCTTTAAGACACAGAAGTAATAAATATGATTTCCAGTCTTTTGAAGTGTAAAATAATGACTTTCCTAAGCCCCGTCTCTGCGAAGAACGAACGCCGACTGAGGGAATACGGATGAAACAGGGAGGGTCTAGCTCAGACTGAACTAACTAGCACTAAACAGGAGGGGAGGATAGTGGGAGATACCAAATCATTAACAGAAACAAGTTGTAGTAGCCCTAATCCAGATGTCGGCATATATGAGAAGAGGTATCAGGTGCCACCAGGTGCCACCCCCCGACATGCATGCTGAGGGTCACCTACCCCTGATCTAGTACTTATTAGGGAAGCACCAAAACATCAACAGCTGAAATGTATCGCCAGAAAATAGTGTTTTCGGCATTTTGCCGACCGGAAAAAAAAGGTGCCGATATGGCCACCAAAAATTTGATTATGTTTAGGTTGCATTTTTCATAGGTCACGTGGCTAAAAAAAAAAAAAAAAAAAAACATGCATCAAGACCGCAACACGTCTGCATTTTTGATGCATTTTTAACCTGCGTTTTTTGAATGTCTCAGGGTTTTTTTGGACAACTTGCTGCTTTTTCATTTGTTGTACTTGTTGCTGGGCGGATTAATAATGCCAAATGTATCAAAAACACACGTGTTGCATTTTCGATGCATTTCAGGACTGGTTCACACCAATGCAGTTTGCGTTTTGTAGTGCTACTTTCACACTCGCTTTTGATGTGTTTTTTTATGCGTTTTGCGGTTGTTTTTTTTTACTTGTTGCTGGGCAGATTGGTACTGTCAAATGCATCAAAAACACACGTGTTGCATTTTTGATGCATTTTGCATTTTTAATCTGCGTTTTTTGAATGTTTCGGGTTTTTTTTTTTGGGACAATTTGTTGCATTGCACTTGGTGATGGAAGGCTTGGATGCAGCTGCTCGGCCATGGAAACCCATTCCATGAAGCTCTCTACGCACTGTTGTTGGGCTCATCTGAAGGCCACACCAAGTTTAGAGGTCTTTAGCTATTGACTCTGCAGACAGTTGGTGACTTCTGCGCACTGTGCGCTTCAGCATGCGCTGACCCCGCCCTGTCATGTGACGTGGCCTACCACTTGGTGGCTGAGTGTCTGTTGTTCCCAGTGGCTTCCACTTTGTTATATTCCCACTAACAGTTGAGCGTGGAATATTTAGTAGCCAGGAAATGTCACGGATGGACTTATTGCCCAGGTGGCCACCTATCACGGGACCACGCTTGGAGTCACTGAGCTCCTGAGAGCGACCCATTCTTTCACCAATGTTTGTAGAAGCCGTCTGCATGCCTAGGGGATGATTGTATACACCTGTGTCCATGGAGGGGATTGGAACACCGGAATCACATGATATGGAGGGGATGGGAACACCTGAATCACATGATATGGAGGGGATTGGAACACCTGAATCACATGATTGGGAGGGGATTGGAACACCTGAATCACATGATTGGGAGGGGATTGGAACACCTGAATCACATGATATGGAGGGGATTGGAACACCTGAATCACATGATATGGAGGGGATTGGAACAGCTGAATCACATGATGGGGATTGGAACAGCTGAATCACATGATGGGGATTGGAACACCTGAATCACATGATATGGAGGGGATTGGAACACCGGAATCACATGATGGGGGGGATTGGAACACCTGAATCAAATGATTGGGGGGGATTGGAACACCTGAATCACATGATATGGAGAGGATTGGAACACCTGAATCACATGATTGGGGGGGATTGGAACACCTGAATCACATGATTGGGGGGGATTGGAACACCTGAAGCACATGATGGGGATTGGAACACCTGAATCACATGATATGGAGGGGATTGGAACACCGGAATCACATGATTGGGGGGGATTGGAACACCGGAATCACATGATTGGGGGGATTGGAACACCTGAATCACATGATTTGGAGGGGATTGGAACACCTAAATCACATGATTTGGAGGGGATTGGAACACCTAAATCACATGATTTGGAGGGGATTGGAACACCGGAATCACATGATATGGAGGGGATGGGAACACCTGAATCACATGATATGGAGGGGATTGGAACACCTGAATCACATGATTGGGAGGGGATTGGAACACCTGAATCACATGATATGGAGAGGATTGGAACACCTGAATCACATGATTGGGGGGGATTGGAACACCTGAATCACATGATTGGGGGGGATTGGAACACCTGAATCACATGATTGGGGGGGATTGGAACACCTGAAGCACATGATGGGGATTGGAACACCTGAATCACATGATATGGAGGGGATTGGAACACCGGAATCACATGATTGGGGGGGATTGGAACACCGGAATCACATGATTGGGGGGATTGGAACACCTGAATCACATGATTTGGAGGGGATTGGAACACCTAAATCACATGATTTGGAGGGGATTGGAACACCTAAATCACATGATTTGGAGGGGATTGGAACACCGGAATCACATGATATGGAGGGGATGGGAACACCTGAATCACATGATATGGAGGGGATTGGAACACCTGAATCACATGATTTGGAGGGGATTGGAACACCTAAATCACATGATTTGGAGGGGATTGGAACACCGGAATCACATGATATGGAGGGGATGGGAACACCTGAATCACATGATATGGAGGGGATTGGAACACCTGAATCACATGATTGGGGGGGATTGGAACACCTGAATCACATGATATGGAGAGGATTGGAACACCTGAATCACATGATTGGGGGGGATTGGAACACCTGAATCACATGATTGGGGGGGATTGGAACACCTGAAGCACATGATGGGGATTGGAACACCTGAATCACATGATATGGAGGGGATTGGAACACCGGAATCACATGATTGGGGGGGATTGGAACACCGGAATCACATGATTGGGGGGATTGGAACACCTGAATCACATGATTTGGAGGGGATTGGAACACCTAAATCACATGATTTGGAGGGGATTGGAACACCTAAATCACATGATTTGGAGGGGATTGGAACACCGGAATCACATGATATGGAGGGGATGGGAACACCTGAATCACATGATATGGAGGGGATTGGAACACCTGAATCACATGATTGGGAGGGGATTGGAACACCTGAATCACATGATTGGGAGGGGATTGGAACACCTGAATCACATGATATGGAGGGGATTGGAACACCTGAATCACATGATATGGAGGGGATTGGAACAGCTGAATCACATGATGGGGATTGGAACAGCTGAATCACATGATGGGGATTGGAACACCTGAATCACGTGATATGGAGGGGATTGGAACACCGGAATCACATGATGGGGGGGATTGGAACACCTGAATCAAATGATTGGGGGGGATTGGAACACCTGAATCACATGATATGGAGAGGATTGGAACACCTGAATCACATGATTGGGGGGGATTGGAACACCTGAAGCACATGATGGGGATTGGAACACCTGAATCACATGATATGGAGGGGATTGGAACACCGGAATCACATAATTGGGGGGGATTGGAACACCGGAATCACATGATTGGGGGGATTGGAACACCTGAATCACATGATTTGGAGGGGATTGGAACACCTAAATCACATGATATGGAGGGGATTGGAACACCTGAATCACATGATATGGAGGGGATTGGAACAGCTGAATCACATGATGGGGATTGGAACAGCTGAATCACATGATGGGGATTGGAACACCTGAATCACGTGATATGGAGGGGATTGGAACACCGGAATCACATGATGGGGGGGATTGGAACACCTGAATCAAATGATTGGGGGGGATTGGAACACCTGAATCACATGATATGGAGAGGATTGGAACACCTGAATCACATGATTGGGGGGGATTGGAACACCTGAAGCACATGATGGGGATTGGAACACCTGAATCACATGATATGGAGGGGATTGGAACACCGGAATCACATAATTGGGGGGGATTGGAACACCGGAATCACATGATTGGGGGGATTGGAACACCTGAATCACATGATTTGGAGGGGATTGGAACACCTAAATCACATGATTTGGAGGGGATTGGAACACCTAAATCACATGATTTGGAGGGGATTGGAACACCTGAATCACATGATTTGGAGGGGGGCAGTACATGGCCGTATAGTGTATGTGTTACACCCCCCCCCGGCAGTGTCCGGTTACCCATTCCTCATTTTTACCAAAAACTTGTAAATTTGGTTTTTAAAAATATATATGGAGGGGATTGGAACACCTGAATCACATGATATGGAGGGGATTGGAACACCGGAATCACATGATGGGGGGGATTGGAACAGCTGAATCAAATGATTGGGGGGGATTGGAACACCTGAATCACATGATATGGAGAGGATTGGAACACCTGAATCACATGATTGGGGGGGATTGGAACACCTGAATCACATGATTGGGGGGGATTGGAACACCTGAAGCACATGATGGGGATTGGAACACCTGAATCACATGATATGGAGGGGATTGGAACACCGGAATCACATGATTGGGGGGGATTGGAACACCGGAATCACATGATTGGGGGGATTGGAACACCTGAATCACATGATTTGGAGGGGATTGGAACACCTAAATCACATGATTTGGAGGGGATTGGAACACCTAAATCACATGATTTGGAGGGGGGCAGTACATTTGGCCGTATAGTGTATGTGTTACACCCCCCCCCCCCCCCCCCCCCGGCAGTGTCCGGTTACCCATTCCTCATTTTTACCAAAAACTTGTAAATTTGGTTTTTAAAAAGGTCAGAAAAAAAACAGGATTTGGCTTCTACAGACTTCAATGGAGTTGGCTCAATGTTTGCAGTTTGCCCGCTTCACTCATCACCATTCCTCATCCAGCACACCTTTCATAGTAAACAACAGAGGAATTTTCTATACTTTGGTCCCTGGAAGAAAAATGTGATCTGTGAATACCTTCCAGGAATATCCGGCTCCCGGTGGCAGTGTGCGGACGGTGTAACAGTTAAACAATTATCTCCGGTCCTCCGGGGGTTGGAGGAGGAAAGTTCAGGAGATGCAGAAAAAAAAACAATGAAGGTGAATGAGTCCCAGGTGAGCAGAGCTGACAGGTGAGAGCGGAGCCCAGCATGTGACAGATGGATGGTGACAACAAGTGTCAGGAGGAGGGGGGAGGGGTGACATTTCCCATAATCCAACCAAACCCCCATATACCTGACGCTACCTGTACAATGTCCTACCTGTACCCCCCCCCCTCCCCCGACATAGGTGTCCATAACTGACCTTCTATTATCATAGATATATAGATAGATAGATAGATAGATAATAGATAATAGATAGATAGATAGATAGATAGATAGATAGATAGATAGATAGATAGATAGATAGATAATAGATAGATAATAGATAGATAGATAGATAGATAGATAGATAGATAGATAGATAGATAGATAGATAATAGATAGATAGATAGATAGATAGATAGATAGATAGATAGATAATAGATAGATAGATAGATAGATAGATAGATAGATAGATAGATAGATAATAGATAGATAGATAGATAGATAGATAGATAGATAGATAATAGATAGATAGATAGATAGATAGATAGATAGATAGATAGATAGATAATAGATGATAGATAGATAGATAATAGATAGATAGATAATAGATAGATAGATATATAGATAATAGATGATAGATAGATAGATAGATAGATAGATAGATAGATAGATAGATAGATAGATAATAGATAGATAGATAGATAGATAGATAGATAGATAGATAATAGATAGATAGATAGATAGATAGATAGATAATAGATAGATAGATAGATAATAGATAAATAGATAGATAGATAGATAGATAGATAGATAGATAGATAATAGATAGATAGATAGATAGATAGATAGATAGATAGATAAATAGATAGATAATAGATAGATAGATAGATAGATAGATAGATAGATAGATTAGATAGATAGATAGATAGATAGATAGATAGATAGATAGATAATAGATAGATAGATAGATAGATAGATAGATAGATAGATAGATAATAGATAGATAGATAGATAGATAGATAGATAGATAGATAGATAATAGATAGATAGATAGATAATAGATAGATAGATAGATAGATAGATAGATAGATAATAGATAGATGATAGATAGATAGATAGATAGATAGATAATAGATAGATAGATAGATAGATAGATAATAGATAGATAATAGATAGATAATAGATAATAGATAGATGATAGATAGATAGATAGATAGATAGATAGATAGATAGATAGATAGATAATAGATAGATAGATAGATAGATAGATAGATAGATAGATAGATAATAGATAGATAATAGATAATAGATAGATAATAGATAGATAATAGATAGATAGATAGATAGATAGATAGATAGATAGATAGATAATAGATAGATAATAGATAGATAGATAATAGATAGATAATAGATAGATAGATAATAGATAGATAATAGATAGATAGATAGATAGATAGATAGATAGATAGATAATAGATAATAGATAGATAGATAGATAGATAGATAGATAGATAGATAGATAGATAGATAATAGATAGATAATAGATAGATAGATAGATAGATAGATAGATAGATAGATAGATAATAGATAGATAATAGATAGATAGATAGATAGATAGATAGATAGATAGATAGATAGATAATAGATAGATAGATAGATAGATAATAGATAGATAGATAGATAGATAGATAGATAGATAGATAGATAATAGATAGATAGATAGATAGATAGATAATAGATAGATAATAGATAGATAGATAGATAGATAGATAGATAGATAGATAGATAATAGATAGATAGATAGATAGATAATAGATAGATAGATAGATAGATAGATAGATAATAGATAGATAGATAGATAGATAGATAATAGATAGATAGATAGATAGATAGATAGATAGATAGATAGATAGATAATAGATAGATAGATAGATAGATAATAGATAGATAGATAGATAGATAGATAGATAGATAATAGATAGATAGATAGATAGATAATAGATAGATAATAGATAGATAGATAATAGATAATAGATAGATGATAGATAATAGATAGATAATAGATAGATAGATAGATAGATAGATAGATAGATAGATAGATAGATAGATAGATAGATAGATAAATAGATAGATAGATAGATAGATAGATAGATAGATAGATAGATAATAGATAGATAATAGATAGATAGATAGATAGATAGATAGATAGATAGATAATAGATAGATAATAGATAGATAGATAGATAGATAGATAGATAGATAGATAGATAGATAGATAATAGATAGATAGATAGATAGATAATAGATAGATAGATAGATAGATAGATAGATAATAGATAGATAGATAGATAGATAATAGATAGATGATAGATAGATAGATAATAGATAGATAGATAGATAGATAGATAGATAGATAGATAGATAGATAGATAATAGATAGATAGATAGATAGATAGATAGATAGATAATAGATAGATAATAGATAGATAGATAGATAGATAGATAGATAGATAGATAGATAGATAGATAGATAGATAATAGATAGATAATAGATAGATAGATAGATAGATAATAGATAGATAATAGATAGATAGATAGATAGATAGATAGATAGATAGATAGATAGATAATAGATAGATAGATAATAGATAATAGATAGATAGATAGATAGATAGATAGATAGATAGATAGATAATAGATGATAGATAGATAGATAATAGATAGATAGATAATAGATAGATAGATAGATAGATAGATAGATAGATAGATAGATAGATAGATAGATAATAGATGATAGATAGATAGATAATAGATAGATAGATAATAGATAGATAGATATATAGATAATAGATGATAGATAGATAGATAGATAGATAGATAGATAATAGATAGATAGATAGATAGATAGATAGATAGATAGATAATAGATAGATAGATAGATAGATAGATAGATAGATAGATAGATAATAGATAGATAGATAGATAGATAGATAGATAGATAGATAATAGATAGATAGATAGATAGATAGATAGATAGATAATAGATAGATAATAGATAGATAGATAGATAGATAGATAGATAGATAGATAGATAATAGATAGATAGATAGATAGATAGATAGATAGATAATAGATAGATAGATAGATAATAGATAGATGATAGATAGATAGATAGATAGATAGATAATAGATAGATGATAGATAGATAGATAGATAGATAGATAGATAGATAGATAGATAGATAGATAGATAATAGATAGATAGATAGATAGATAGATAGATAGATAGATAGATAATAGATAGATAATAGATAGATAGATAGATAGATAGATAGATAGATAGATAGATAGATAGATAGATAGATAATAGATAGATAGATAATAGATAGATAGATAGATAGATAGATAGATAGATAATAGATAGATAATAGATAATAGATAATAGATAGATAATAGATAGATAGATAGATAGATAGATAGATAGATAATAGATAGATAGATAGATAGATAGATAGATAGATAGATAGATAGATAATAGATAGATAGATAGATAGATAGATAGATAGATAGATAGATAATAGATAGATAATAGATAGATAATAGATAATAGATAGATAGATAGATAATAGATAGATAATAGATAGATAGATAGATAGATAGATAGATAATAGATAGATAGATAATAGATAGATAATAGATAGATAATAGATAATAGATAGATAGATAGATAATAGATAGATAATAGATAGATAGATAGATAATAGATAGATAGATAGATAGATAGATAGATAGATAGATAGATAATAGATAGATAGATAGATAGATAGATAGATAGATAGATAGATAGATAGATAATAGATAGATAATAGATAGATAATAGATAGATAGATAGATAGATAGATAGATAGATAGATAGATAGATAATAGATAGATAATAGATAATAGATAGATAGATAGATAGATAGATAATAGATAGATAATAGATAGATAGATAGATAGATAGATAGATAGATAGATAGATAGATAATAGATAGATAGATAATAGATAATAGATAGATAGATAGATAGATAGATAGATAGATAGATAGATAGATAGATAATAGATGATAGATAGATAGATAATAGATAGATAGATAATAGATAGATAGATAGATAGATAGATAGATAGATAGATAATAGATGATAGATAGATAGATAATAGATAGATAGATAATAGATAGATAGATATATAGATAATAGATGATAGATAGATAGATAGATAGATAGATAGATAGATAGATAATAGATAGATAGATAGATAGATAGATAGATAGATAGATAGATAGATAATAGATAGATAGATAGATAGATAGATAGATAGATAATAGATAGATAGATAGATAGATAGATAGATAGATAGATAGATAATAGATAGATAGATAATAGATAGATAGATAGATAGATAGATAGATAGATAATAGATAGATAATAGATAGATAATAGATAGATAGATAGATAGATAGATAGATAGATAGATAGATTAGATAGATAGATAGATAGATAATAGATAGATAGATAGATAGATAGATAGATAGATAGATAGATAATAGATAGATAGATAGATAGATAGATAGATAGATAGATAGATAATAGATAGATAGATAGATAATAGATAGATGATAGATAGATAGATAGATAATAGATAGATGATAGATAGATAGATAGATAGATAGATAGATAGATAGATAGATAATAGATAGATAGATAGATAGATAGATAGATAGATAGATAGATAGATAGATAATAGATAGATAATAGATAGATAATAGATAATAGATAGATGATAGATAGATAGATAGATAGATAGATAGATAGATAGATAATAGATAGATAGATAATAGATAGATAGATAGATAGATAGATAGATAGATAGATAATAGATAGATAATAGATAATAGATAATAGATAGATAATAGATAGATAGATAGATAGATAGATAGATAGATAGATAGATAATAGATAGATAGATAGATAGATAGATAGATAATAGATAGATAGATAGATAGATAGATAGATAGATAGATAGATAGATAGATAATAGATAGATAATAGATAGATAGATAGATAGATAGATAGATAGATAGATAATAGATAGATAATAGATAGATAATAGATAATAGATAGATAGATAGATAATAGATAGATAATAGATAGATAGATAGATAGATAGATAGATAGATAGATAGATAATAGATAGATAATAGATAATAGATAGATAGATAGATAGATAGATAGATAATAGATAGATAATAGATAGATAAATAGATAGATAGATAGATAGATAGATAGATAATAGATAGATAGATAGATAATAGATAGATAGATAGATAGATAGATAATAGATAATAGATAGATAGATAATAGATAGATAATAGATAATAGATAGATAATAGATAGATAGATAGATAGATAGATAGATAGATAGATAGATAATAGATAGATAGATAGATAGATAGATAGATAGATAGATAATAGATAGATAGATAGATAGATAGATAGATAATAGATAGATAGATAGATAGATAGATAGATAGATAGATAGATAGATAATAGATAGATAGATAGATAGATAGATAATAGATAGATAATAGATAATAGATAGATAGATAGATAGATAGATAGATAGATAGATAGATAGATAGATAGATAGATAGATAGATAATAGATAGATAGATAAATAGATAGATAGATAGATAATAGATAGATAGATAGATAGATAGATAGATAGATAGATAATAGATAGATAGATAGATAGATAGATAGATAGATAAATAGATAGATAGATAGATAGATAGATAGATAATAGATAGATAGATAGATAGATAGATAGATAGATAGATAGATAGATAGATAATAGATGATAGATAGATAGATAATAGATAGATAGATAATAGATAGATAGATAGATAGATAGATAGATAGATAGATAGATAGATAGATAGATAGATAGATAGATAATAGATGATAGATAGATAGATAATAGATAGATAGATAATAGATAGATAGATATATAGATAATAGATGATAGATAGATAGATAGATAGATAGATAGATAGATAGATAGATAGATAATAGATAGATAGATAGATAGATAGATAGATAATAGATAGATAGATAGATAGATAGATAGATAGATAGATAATAGATAGATAGATAGATAGATAGATAGATAATAGATAGATAGATAATAGATAGATAGATAGATAGATAGATAATAGATAGATAATAGATAGATAATAGATAGATAGATAGATAGATAGATAGATAGATAGATAGATAGATAGATAGATAGATAGATTAGATAGATAGATAGATAGATAATAGATAGATAGATAGATAGATAGATAGATAGATAGATAGATAGATAGATAGATAGATAGATAATAGATAGATAGATAGATAGATAGATAGATAATAGATAGATAATAGATAATAGATAGATAGATAGATATATAGATAGATAGATAGATAGATAGATAATAGATAGATAGATAAATAGATAGATAGATAGATAATAGATAGATAGATAGATAGATAGATAGATAGATAGATAGATAGATAATAGATAGATAGATAGATAGATAGATAGATAGATAGATAGATAAATAGATAGATAGATAGATAGATAGATAGATAGATAGATAGATAGATAATAGATAGATAGATAGATAGATAGATAGATAGATAGATAATAGATGATAGATAGATAGATAATAGATAGATAGATAATAGATAGATAGATAGATAGATAGATAGATAGATAGATAGATAGATAGATAGATAGATAGATAGATAATAGATGATAGATAGATAGATAATAGATAGATAGATAATAGATAGATAGATATATAGATAATAGATGATAGATAGATAGATAGATAGATAGATAGATAGATAGATAGATAGATAATAGATAGATAGATAGATAGATAGATAGATAGATAATAGATAGATAGATAGATAGATAGATAGATAGATAATAGATAGATAGATAGATAGATAGATAGATAGATAGATAGATAATAGATAGATAGATAGATAGATAGATAGATAGATAATAGATAGATAGATAGATAGATAGATAGATAGATAATAGATAGATAGATAGATAGATAGATAGATAATAGATAGATAGATAATAGATAGATAGATAGATAGATAGATAATAGATAGATAATAGATAGATAATAGATAGATAGATAGATAGATAGATAGATAGATAGATAGATAGATAGATAGATTAGATAGATAGATAGATAGATAATAGATAGATAGATAGATAGATAGATAGATAGATAATAGATAGATAGATAGATAGATAGATAGATAGATAATAGATAGATAGATAGATAATAGATAGATGATAGATAGATAGATAGATAATAGATAGATGATAGATAGATAGATAGATAGATAGATAGATAATAGATAGATAGATAGATAGATAGATAGATAGATAGATAATAGATAGATAATAGATAGATGATAGATAGATAGATAGATAGATAGATAGATAGATAGATAGATAGATAATAGATAGATAGATAATAGATAGATAGATAGATAGATAGATAGATAGATAGATAGATAGATAGATAGATAATAGATAGATAATAGATAATAGATAGATAATAGATAGATAGATAGATAGATAGATAGATAGATAGATAGATAGATAATAGATAGATAGATAGATAGATAGATAGATAGATAGATAATAGATAGATAGATAGATAGATAGATAGATAGATAGATAGATAATAGATAGATAATAGATAGATAGATAGATAGATAGATAGATAGATAGATAGATAGATAGATAGATAATAGATAGATAATAGATAGATAATAGATAATAGATAGATAGATAGATAATAGATAGATAATAGATAGATAGATAGATAGATAGATAGATAGATAGATAGATAGATAGATAATAGATAGATAATAGATAATAGATAGATAGATAGATAGATAATAGATAGATAAATAGATAGATAGATAGATAGATAGATAATAGATAATAGATAGATAGATAATAGATAGATAATAGATAATAGATAGATAATAGATAGATAGATAGATAGATAGATAGATAGATAGATAATAGATAGATAGATAGATAGATAGATAGATAGATAGATAATAGATAGATAGATAGATAGATAGATAGATAGATAATAGATAGATAGATAATAGATAGATAATAGATAGATAGATAGATAGATAGATAGATAGATAGATAGATAGATAGATAGATAGATAGATAGATAATAGATAGATAGATAGATAGATAGATAGATAGATAATAGATAGATAATAGATAATAGATAGATAGATAGATAGATAGATAGATAGATAGATAGATAATAGATAGATAGATAAATAGATAGATAGATAGATAGATAGATAGATAATAGATAGATAGATAGATAGATAGATAGATAATAGATAATAGATAGATAGATAATAGATAGATAATAGATAATAGATAGATAATAGATAGATAGATAGATAGATAGATAGATAGATAGATAATAGATAGATAGATAGATAGATAGATAGATAATAGATAGATAGATAGATAGATAGATAATAGATAGATAGATAATAGATAGATAATAGATAGATAGATAGATAGATAGATAGATAGATAGATAGATAGATAGATAGATAGATAGATAATAGATAGATAATAGATAATAGATAGATAGATAGATAGATAGATAGATAGATAGATAGATAGATAATAGATAGATAGATAAATAGATAGATAGATAGATAATAGATAGATAGATAGATAGATAGATAGATAGATAGATAGATAATAGATAGATAGATAGATAGATAATAGATAGATAGATAGATAGATAGATAGATAGATAAATAGATAGATAGATAGATAGATAGATAGATAGATAATAGATAGATAGATAGATAATAGATAGATAATAGATAATAGATAATAGATAGATAATAGATAGATAGATAATAGATAATAGATAGATAATAGATAATAGATAGATAGATAGATAGATAATAGATAGATAGATAGATAATAGATAGATAGATAGATAATAGATAATAGATAGATAGATAGATAATAGATAATAGATAGATAGATAGATAGATAGATAGATAATAGATAGATAATAGATAGATAGATAATAGATAGATAGATAATAGATAGATAGATAGATAATAGATAGATAATAGATAGATAATAGATAGATAATAGATAATAGATAGATAGATAGATAATAGATAGATAGATAGATAATAGATAATAGATAGATAGATAATAGATAGATAATAGATAATAGATAGATAATAGATGATACATAAATGGTGTCTGGTATCAGCATGTTCTGCCATCTCTACTCCATCCATCCATGTGAAGTGTGGGAACCCGAAGGGTCCAATCCGAAGTCCCCCTGCAGAATGTGAGTGCGGTGTGTGTGATGACAAGCAGTTGGTTGCTATGGGTTACAGCACTTTCATGAAGGTAGAGAGTCCCGGGTGACAGATGGGGGTCATCCTACATGGGGGACACAGGTGAGGGTGGCTCAGCGTGGCGAGATGTGATTGGCCGCCTCCGGCACACACCGATCCCCAGGGTCCCTCCTCTCTCCACATCCCCGAGCTGGAGGTGTAATTATCAGCAGATGGTTCTCCAACATCCCACAGAGAAGACTCTGCAACTCAGGTGAGAGAACTTCTATATATCTGCAGCCAATCAATCCGGAATATTAATCAATAACAATCAATATCCATCTCCCATCTTCTGTATCCGGAACTTTCCACGTCCATCTCCCATCTTCTATATCTGTATCCGGAATATTTCACGTCCATCTCCCATCTTCTGTATCTGTATCAGGAACTTTCCTCGTCCATCTCCCATCTTCTGTGTCTGTATCCGGAACTTTCCACGTCCATCTCCCATCTTCTGTATCTGTATCCGGAACTTTCCACGTCCATCTCCCATCTTCTGTATCTGTATCCGGAACTTTCCTCATCCATCTCCCATCTTCTGTGTCTGTATCCGGAACATTCCACGTCCATCTCCCATCTTCTGTATCTGTATCCGGAACTTTCCACATCCATCTCCCATCTTCTGTATCTGTATCCGGAACTTTCCACGTCCATCTCTCATCTTCTATATCTGTATCCGGAACATTCCACGTCCATCTCCCATCTTCTGTATCTGTATCTGGAACGCTCCACATCCATCTCTCATCTTCTGTATTCAGAACGTTCCACATCCATCTAATCTTCTGTATCTGATTCCGGAACGTTCCACGTCCATCTCTCTTCTGTATCTGTATCCGGAACATTCCACGTCCATCTCCCATCTTCTGTATCTGTATCCGGATCGTTCCAAGTCCATCTCCCATCTTCTATATCTGTATACGGAACGTTCCACGTCCATCTCTCATCTTCTGTATCTGTATCCGGAACATTCCACGTCCATCTCCCATCTTCTGTATCTGTATCCGGAACATTCCACGTCCATCTCCCATCTTCTGTATCTCTATCCGGAATTTTCGACATCCATCTCTCATCTTCTGTAACTTCTATATTACTTTGTATCTCTCTATCCCCATCTAATCGATGTTTATAAACAATGTTACTTTGTATCTCTATCTCCCGTCTGATCGATGTTTAGAAACAATGTTACTTTGTATCTCTCCATCTCCCGTCTGATCGATGTTTATAAACAACGTTACTTTATATCTATCTCCCGTCCGATCGATGTTTATAAACAATGTTACTTTGTATGTCTCCATCTCCCGTCTGATCGATGTTTATAAACAATGTTACTTTGTATCTCTATCTCCCGTCTGATCGATGTTTATAAACAATGTTACTTTGTATCTCTATCTCCCGTCTGATCAATGTTTATAAACAATGTTACTTTGTATCTCTCTGTCTCCCGTCTGATCGATGTTTATAAACAATGTTACTTTGTATGTCTCCATCTCCCGTCTGATCGATGTTTATAAACAATGTTACTTTGTATCTCTCCGTCTCCCGTCTGATCGATGTTTATAAACAATGTTACTTTGTATCTCTCCATCTCCCGTCTGATCGATGTTTATAAACAATGTTACTTTGTTTCTCTCTATCTCCCGTCTGATCGATGTTTATAAACAATGTTACTTTGTATCTCTCCATCTCTTGTCTGATCGATGTTTATAAACAATGTTACTTTGTATCTCTCTATCTCCCGTCTGATCGATGTTTATAAACAATGTTACTTGTATCTCTATCTCCCGTCTGATCGATGTTTATAAACAATGTTACTTTGTATCTCTATCTCCCGTCTGATCGATGTTTATAAACAATGTTACTTTGTATCTCCATCTCCCGTCTGATCGATGTTTATAAACAATGTTACTTTGTATCTCTATCTCCCGTCTGATCTGAACAAAGTGTATTTATTGGGTAGATGTTCATGTGTATTTCCGCTTCCCACATGAAAGAAAAATATATTTGAAATGTTACAATTTTGGCCGTATTCAGTATATTTAAAAATATATTTTAATATATATATATATATATATATACACTGTACATTGAAATGTGGTTTTTTTTATATATTACAAAATATATGAAAAATATTTTTAAAAATATATATATTTTTAAATATATTCAGATTTTTTTAATATGTAAAAAAGTAATTTTAACATATATAAGTAAATGCGTTCCAAAAATGTAGATTTGTATTTTTAAAGACATACAGTATATTTGAAAATGTATTTTAAAAAATATTTTTCATATATTTTGTAATAAAAACGCATTTCAACATGCAGTATATATATATAGGGCAGCACAGCGGCGAAATGGTTAGCACTTCCACCTGGTAGTACTGGGGTCGTTGGTTCCCAACCATGGCACCACCTGCCTGGAGTTTGCATGTTCTCCCTGTGCCTGTGTGGGTTTCCTCCGGGTACTTCGGTTTCCTCCCACACTCCAAAGACATGCTGGTAGGTTAATTGGATCCTGTCTAAATTGTCCCTAGTATGTTTCCAAATGGTCAGTCCACCTCTGTGTGTATGTATGAATGTCAGTTAGGGACCTTAGATTGTACGCTCCTCGGGGGCGGGGACTGATGTGAATGTACAATATATATGTAAAGAGCGGAGTAAATTGACGGCGCTATATAAGTACCTGAAATATATATATATATTTTGAAATATATTTTGAAGTATATTGATATGGCCAAAATTGTAGCATTTCAAATATATGTATTGAAATGGATGTAAAAATATATGTAAAAATTACTTTTTTATATGTTAAAAATCTGAAGAATATATAAAAACGCATTCCAACATACTATATATATATTGTGGGAACTCGCTTCAAAGGGTAGAGCTTTTGTAAAGCACACAGCAACTCGCTTACTTTTTAAAGCCTTTTTAGCCCACTTTTGTTTAAATGAAAGTTCAAAACATCAGAAGTTTCCCACACAGGGGTATCTATCATCCACATACACAAAATTCAGCCTCCTGGCTCTCTCAGATATAAACCCTCTTCCACTGGCCTTCCTCTTCAGGCTTACGTCTGTCTCCTGCAGACTCTTTCAAAAACATGGCTCTAGCACACAGCTGGCCACTAGCACACAGCTACTCCCAAGCAGCTCCTTGCCGCTTTTGGCTTCCACCTCTCCTTGGCGGAGCCCTCCTGACTCCTGTCTTCCAGGTGGAGCCCTCCTGACTCCTGTCTGCCGGGGTGGAGCCCTCCTGACTCCTGTCTGCCGGGGTGGAGCCCTCCTGACTCCTGTCTGCCGGGGTGGAGCCCTCCTGACTCCTGTCTGCTGGGGAGGAGCCCACCTGACTCCTGTCTGCCGGGGTGGAGCCCTCCTGACTCCTGTCTGCTGGGGAGGAGCCCTCCTGACTCCTGTCTGCTGGGGAGGAGCCCTCCTGACTCCTATCTTCCAGGTGGAGCCCTCCTGACTCCTATCTGCCAGTGTGGAGCCCTCCTGACACCTGTCTGCCGGGGTGGAGCCCTCCTGACTCCTATCTGCCGGGGTGGAGCCCTCCTGACTCCTGTCTGCCGGGGGTGGAGCCCTCCTGACACCTATCTGCCAGGGTGGAGCCCTTCTGACTCCTGTCTGCCGGGGTGGAGCCCTCCTGACTCCTATCTGCCGGGGTGGAGCCCTCCTGACTCCTGTCTGCCGGGGGTGGAGCCCTCCTGACACCTATCTGCCAGGGTGGAGCCCTCCTGACTCCTGTCTGCCGGGGTGGAGCCCTTCTGACTCCTGTCTGCCGAGGGTGGAGCCCTTCTGACTCCTATCTGCCGGGGTGGAGCCCTCCTGACTCCTATCTGCCGGGGTGGAGCCCTTCTGACTCCTATCTGCCGGGGTGGAGCCCTTCTGACTCCTATCTGCTGGGGTGGAGCCCTTCTGACTCCTATCTGCCGGGGTGGAGCCCTTCTGACTCCTATCTGCTGGGGTGGAGCCCAGAACCCTGGTCCTGACTCTATGAAAAGGCCCGCACACACCTGTGCAATCAGTCTCCTGGCCATTCCCAAAACCTGGTCCCAGGATTGGAGATTTCATCCCTCCCAGATCTCTTTGAAATCTCCAGGCTCCAGATCCCAAAACAGACCTTACAAACAAAGGAGGAAAGTGAAAAGCCACTTTCCTCCGTATCAAACCTTTACCCTGGAGCCCCTCAACCTGCCTTGTTGAGAATCCTGGGTGACAGATCGCCACACTGTCACAGTATGTATATAGAAATATATTTTGCAATATATTGAATATGGTCAAAATTGTAGCATTTCAAATATAAGTCAATATATTTCGGAAGAATATTTTCATATATACCGTATTTTCCGGCATATAAGACGACTTTTTACCCCTTGAAAATCTTCTCAAAAGTCGGAGGTCGTCTTATACTCCAGTATACGGCATGCTGACACTTTTTAGGGGGGCGGCGCGGTGCCGCCGCCACCCCCCCCCTTCCAACGGAAGGGACACTAAGTACAGGGGCGGGCAGGGGCTGCTGTTTCTTACCTGGCTCCGGTCCCACGACGATCCAGTCCAGGAAGCGCGGCTGCTCCTTCATTCGGTTCGGCCACTGGATGTTCGCGCAGCTGCTCGGCTCCACCTCCTCACCGGTGATTGGCCGCCAGAACTGTAGCTCAGGAAAGGCACATAGGCAGCCAATCACCGACGAGGGGGCGGAGCCGAGCGGCCCTGCAAAAATCGAGTGAAGGAGCGGCCAGTAAGTGTGCCGTGTAGAGGTGGTGCTGCAACCACACATGCTGGCTGCAGCAGCACCATACTAGAACAGAGGTCAGCAAGTGTAATTGGTGTCAGTGGGAGGAATAGTGCCCCATCATTGGTGTCACTGATACCAATGATGGAGCACTATTCCTCCCACTGACACCAACGATGGGGCACTATTCCTCCCACTGACACCAATGACGGGGCACTATTCCTCCCACTGACACCAACGATGGGGCACTATTCCTCCCACTGACACCAATGATGGGACACTATTCCTCCCACTGACACCAATGATGGGGCACTATTCCTCCCACTGACACCAATGATGGGGCACTATTCCTCCCACTGACACCAATGATGGGGCACTATTCCTTCCACTGACACCAATGATGGGGCACTATTCCTCCCACTGATACCAATGATGGGACACCATTCCTCCCACTGATACCAATGATGGGGCACTATTCCTCCCACTGATACCAATGAAGGGACACTATTCCTCCCACTGACACCAATGATGAGGCACTATTCCTCCCACTGACACCAATGATGGGGCACTATTCCTCCCACTGATACCAATGAAGGGACACTATTCCTCCCACTGACACCAATGATGAGGCACTATTCCTCCCACTGATATCAATGATGGGACACTATTCCTTCCACTGACACCAATGATGGGGCACTATTCCTCCCACTGATACCAATGATGGGACACTATTCCTCCCACTGACACCAATGATGGGGCTCTATTCCTCCCACTGATACCAATGATGGGGCACTATTCCTCCCACTGACAACAATGATGGGGCACTATTCCTCCCACTGACACCAATGATGGGGCACTATTCCTCCCACTGACACCAATGATGGGGCACTATTCCTCCCACTGACACCAATGATGGGGCACTATTCCTCCCACTGACACCAATGATGGGGCGCTATTCCTCCCACTGATACCAATGATGAGGCACTATTCCTCCCACTGACACCAATGATGGGGCACTATTCCTCCCACTGACACCAATGATGGGGCGCTATTCCTCCCACTGACACCAATGATGGGGCACTATTCCTCTCACTGACACCAATGATGGGGCGCTATTCCTCCCACTGACACCAATGATGGGGCGCTATTTCTCCCACTGGTGTGCATTGCTAGAGGGGTAGTCTTATACGGCGAGTATAGCCCAAACATTACAATTTAGCAGGAAAAGCAGGGGGTCGTCTTATACGCCGGAAAATACGGTATTTTGAGTATTTTCTTCCATGTGGGTCGTCTCCTGCGGTGTGAATCCATATATATACACACAGTGGCATTATGTATACATATTTGGGCAGCACAGTGCCTTAGTGGTTAGCACTTCTGCCTCGCAGTTTTGGGGTTCTTGGTTTGATTGCTGGCCAGAATACTAACTGCATGGAATTTGCATGTTCTCCCTGTGCCTGCATGTGTTTCCTCCAGGTACTCTGGTTTCCTCCCATCCTCCAAAGACATGCTGGAAGGTTAATCGGGTCCTATCTAAATTGGCCCCAGTATGCGAGGCAGGCCCTTAGGTTGTAAGCTCCTTGAGGGCGGGGAGTCATGTGAATGTCCAATATGGGAAGCACTCCCATATGGAACAGAAATATATTTCCAATATATTTAGAAAAAAAAAATTATACATGTGACATCTATTTACAACATATTGGCCGACATATATATATATATTTATATATATTTTAACACGTATTCCAAAAACATAAATGTAAATATATTTTCTAAAGGCATCTATTTAAAAATATATTTTCCAGATATTTTTGAACAGCTAAAAAAAATGCATTTAAAACGTAGATTTTTAAATATACTTGTAATAAATATTATATACCTTCTGCGCTAAGGAAGTGTACAGCAACTCAAACAATAATATTAAATGACTATATGAATAAATAAATCAAATAAAATGTTGGCAGCTAACACCCACACCCAGGGGTGGACTGACATCTCATGGGGCCCCCGGGCAATAGGGGATCATGGGGCCCCTGTGTCCTTGCCCAAACTCAAAAAAGCCTATGAAAAAGGTACCAGGGGCATCTCATGGGGCCCCCTACTGACCCCGGGCCCTCGGGCAGTGCCCGAGTTTCCAAATGGTCAGTCCTCCCCTGCCCACACCCAAAAGTGAAAAATAGTAAATGAAAAAATAAACGGTGCAGCGCTCAAAACCAATAAATAAATATTATATATAAATGAATAATACATATAAAATAATAAAAACCTGTAATATTAATGTTTCAAAGTGATCTTTCAATAATACCTTCATCCCTCTCGGAATCAAACAAGTGATAAAGCAAAGTGCAAGAGATCTCTAATCAATCTCTCAATAGTGCCTTGATCCCTAAAGGGATCCGAACGTGACAAAACGAAGTGAAATAGTGAGGATATAATACAACCTGTGATATACTTCAATCAGCGTGCTTCTCAGCTACCCCGATCCTCAATTTAGGATCAATGCCTGATCATAGATAACAGTGAAACCAAACAAGTGATCAGGAATTGGCTGATCAAACACAATCAGTGATTACGTGATCCCAGCACTGGGGGATAAATCATACAAACAGAGTGAACGGTGCTTCCAAAAATCACATACATAAAATGCTAATAACAAAATCATTTCCCAAATGATGCAACAATAATGTGAATCAAAACACATAAAAAATCCAACCAAATCCAAAAAGATCAGTGTAAATAAACGCAGGTGTTCCCCAATCATAACCGTGCAGATGGTGCTGTGGATGGGCACTGCAGCCCCTGGTGATAAATCCCAAAATATCTGAATTGCCTCCTCACCTCCTTACCGTGACCCAATGGGCCAAATAGCTTTTGGATCACCCCTGGATCCTCCAAGTGCGATATCATTTTTAATGGACTCCTTCCAGTAGCAGCATATTAACCCCTCGCCTCCCGGGCACTTCTACCCCCTTCCTGCCTACAGGGCACTTCTACCCCCTTCCTGCCTACCGGGCACTTCTACCCCCTTCCTGCCTACAGGGCACTTCTACCCCCTTCCTGCCTACAGGGCACTTCTACCCCCTTCCTGCCTACAGGGCACTTCTACCCCCTTCCTGCCTACAGGACACTTCTACCCCCTTCCTGCCTACAGGACACTTCTACCCCCTTCCTGCCTACCGGACACTTCTACCCCCTTCCTGCCTACAGGACACTTCTACCCCCTTCCTGCCTACCGGGCACTTCTACCCCCTTCCTGCCCACAGGACACTTCTACCCCCTTCCTGCCTACAGGACACTTCTACCCCCTTCCTGCCTACAGGACACTTCTACCCCCTTCCTGCCTACAGGACACTTCTACCCCCTTCCTGCCTACAGGACACTTCTACCCCCTTCCTGCCTACCGGGCACTTCTACCCCCTTCCTGCCCACAGGACACTTCTACCCCCTTCCTGCCTACAGGACACTTCTACCCCCTTCCTGCCTACAGGACACTTCTACCCCCTTCCTGCCTACAGGGCACTTCTACCCCCTTCCTGCCTACAGGGCACTTCTACCCCCTTCCTGCCTACAGGGCACTTCTACCCCCTTCCTGCCTACAGGACACTTCTACCCCCTTCCTGCCTACAGGGCACTTCTACCCCCTTCCTGCCTACAGGGCACTACTACCCCCTTCCTGCCTACAGGGCACTTCTACCCCCTTCCTGCCTACCGGACACTTCTACCCCTTCCTGCCTACAGGGCACTTCTACCCCCTTCCTGCCTACAGGACACTTCTACCCCCTTCCTGCCTACAGGACACTTCTACCCCCTTCCTGCCTACAGGACACTTCTACCCCCTTCCTGCCTACAGGGCACTTCTACCCCCTTCCTGCCTACAGGGCACTTCTACCCCCTTCCTGCCTACCGGGCACTTCTACCCCCTTCCTGCCCACCGGGCACTTCTACCCCCTGCCTGCTTTTCGGACACGTCTCCCCCCTTCCTGCCTACAGGACACTTCTCCCCCCTTCCTGCCTACCGGGCACTTCTACCCCCTTCCTGTCCAGGCCAATTTTCAGCTTTCAGCGCTGTCACACTTTGATTGACAATTGCGCGGTCATGCAAGATTGTACCCATATTAAATTTTTATCATTTTTTTTCTCACAAATAGAGCTTTCTTTTGGTGCTATTTGCTCCCCGCTGGGAACTTTACTTTTTGCGCTATAAACAAAAAAACTGCAAACAATTTGAAAAAAAAAGTTTCTTTGTTTCTATTATAAAATTTTTCAAACAGGTAATTTTCTCCTTCACTGATGTGCGTTGATGAGGCGGCACTGATGGGCACTAATAGGCGGCACTGATGGGCACTGATAGGCAGCACTGATGGGCACTGATAGGCAGCACTAATGAGGTGGCACAGATAGGTGGCACTGATAGACAGCATTGATAGGTGGCACTGACTGGCATCATTGCTGGGCACTGACTGACGCAACTGCTGGGCACTGACTGGTGGCACTGACTGGCAGCACTGCTGGGCTGCACTGATGGGCACTGGTGGGTGGCACTGGTGGGCACAGGTGGGTGGAACTTCTGGGCACAGGTGGGTGCACTGCTGGACACAAGAGGGTGCACTGCTGGGCACAGGTGGGCGCACTGCTGGGCACAGTTGGGTGGAACTGGTGGGTGGCACTGCTGGGCACCGATCATCGGGGCACTGATCATCAGTGCCCTGATGATCGGTGCCAATCCCTGCTCTAACAACTGACGGTTCTCGGCAGTACTTTCCTCTGATCTGACAGCGGGTTGAAAGTGCAGCCAAGAATCGGCAATTGCATTTCCCTCTGATCAGCGTTTCATTGGACATGGCTGATCACGTGGTAAAAGGCCGCTGTGATTGGCCTTTTACCACATCATGTGATCATCTGGTGATCACCGGGGGCGTGCAGGAGAGTGCGTTCTCGGAGGATGTCATATGACGCCCTCCCAGAACTGTCCAGCCGCAGAGCAGCCGTCATTCGGCTATCTGCGGTTGGCAAGTAGTTAAACACATCAAGGTCCCCCTTTGGTCTGAGTGATACGATCAACTCCCACAAGACTCATGTTTAACCTTTTGCCACCTGGCCAATGGCCGATTGGAGGCCGGCAAAAACCCTCACCGTTCCGGGTGGACGCCATACGGCGTCCTTTCAGGCATGCGCAGTTTGCGCACCTGCAGAGCCGCACAGCGACGCGATCTGTCACCGGCCATGTACCTGAGACACAGCCGATTGCAGATCTGAGTACCGGCCCCATTGCCAGTATCATGTGACCTGCTGTGACCAATCACAGCAGGTCACATGACAGTTGTATACAATGGATGGCTTCATTCATGCCATCCATTGTATACTAGTGTGTCTAGCTGTGAATGGTGGATATCTGTACTGTCCTTACATTTGGGGGATGTCTGTACTGTCCTGACATTTGGGGGATATCTGTACTATCCTGACATTTGGGGGATATCTGTACTGTCCTGACATTTGGGGGATATCTGTACCGTCCTGATATTTGGGGGATATCTGTATTGTCCTGACATTTGGGGGATATCTGTACCGTCCTGACATTTGGGGGATATCTGTACCGTCCTGACATTTGGGGGATATCTGTACTGTCCTGACATTTGGGGGATATCTGTACCGTCCTGACATTTGGGGGATATCTGTACCGTCCTGACATTTGGGGGATATCTGTACTGTCCTGACATTTGGGGGATATCTGTACTGTCCTGACTATTGGGGGATATCTGTCCTGTCCTGACATTTGGGGGATATCTGTCCTGTCCTGACATTTGGGGGATATCAGTACCGTCCTGACATTTGGGGGATATCAGTACTGTTCTGACATTTGGGGGATATCTGTACTGTCCTGACATTTGGGGGATATCTGTACTGTCCTGACATTTGGGGGATATCTGTACTGTTCTGACATTTGGGGGATATCTGTACTGTTCTGACATTTGGGGGATATCTGTACTGTCCTGACATTTGGGGGATATCAGTACTGTTCTGACATTTGGGGGATATCTGTACTGTCCTGACATTTGGGGGATATCTGTACTGTTCTGACATTTGGGGGATATCTGTACTGTCCTGACATTTGGGGGATATCTGTACTGTCCTGACATTTGGGGGATATCTGTACCGTTCTGACATTTGGGGGATATCTGTACTGTTCTGACATTTGGGGGATATCTGTCCTGTCCTGACATTTGGGGGATATCTGTACTGTCCTGACATTTGGGGGGATATCTGTACTGTCCTGACATTTGGGGGATATCTGTACTGTTCTGACATTTGGGGGATATCTGTACTGTCCTGACATTTGGGGGATATCTGTCCTGTCCTGACATTTGGGGGATATCAGTACCGTCCTGACATTTGGGGGATATCAGTACTGTTCTGACATTTGGGGGATATCAGTACTGTCCTGACATTTGGGGGGATATCTGTAATGTTCTGACATTTGGGGGGATATCTGTACTGTCCTGATATTTGGGGGGATATCTGTACTGTCCTGACATTTGGGGGATATCTGTACCGTGCTGACATTTGGGGGATATCTGTACTGTCCTGACATTTGGGGGATATCTGTACCGTCCTGACATTTGGGGGATATCTGTACCGTCCTGACATTTGGGGGATATCTGTACTGTCCTGACATTTGGGGGATATCTGTACTGTTCTGACATTTGGGGAATATCTGTACTGTTCTGACGTTTGGGGGATATCTGTACTATTCTGACATTCTTGGACCTCAAGAAATTAGATTGGCCGTCAGTACTTCAGGATTGATCGATATTCAGATATATACCATAGTTTGTGAACTCTATAACTTTCCTACAGATAAATAATACATCCTAATTTGGGTTATTTTCACCAAAGACATGTAGCAGAATACATCTCGGTTTAAATTATGAAGAACAATTATTTATTTGCAAACTTTTATAACAGAAACAAAGAAAAACTTGGGGTTTTTTTTTCAAAATTTTTGGACTTTTTTGTTAATTTAGCAAAAAATAAAAACCCCAGCGGTGATTAAATACCACCAAAAGAAAGCTCTAGTTGTGTGAAGAAAATGATAAAATTTTAGTTTGGGTACAATGTTGTATGACCGCGCAATTGTCATTCAAAGTGTGAGAGCACTGAAACCTGAAAAATGGCCTGGGGGGGAAGGGAGTGAAACATAGAAGAGAGCGTCTCCATAGTGTAATACGGTTTAATATGTAAAAGTATCCAAAAGTAGCCAATTTCCTACTCGCATAACATCAGATGAATACAGGCGGTTTTTTTACAACCTCATGCTATGGGTGTATTAGTGCATGGGTTCATTAGGAGCACCAAGATGGCGTCCACACTGGATATTGCGTCACCACGTCACCTACGCGTTACGTCACGGCACACGTGACTTCATCAGGGTCAGCGCTACACCATTTATTTTTCATTAAATATACTTGTAAATGCATTCCAAATGACGCCTTGAAATATATTTCGGCGCGCGTTCTGAATAATATTTTTAATAATATATTAAATTTTTTATATATTATTAAAAAAATATATAGATTTTTAATAATATATTCACAAATCTATTGAAATATATTTTTGAAATATATTTAATAGGGTCAAAAATTGTAGTATTTGAAATATAGGTCGATATATTTGGGAAGAATATGTTAAGAATGTATTTTTAAAATATATTTAAAATATATATTTTTTTTTCCATGTGGGCTGTGTGAACTATATAAATGCCTAAAATAAATAAATCATGTATTATAGCTGTCCTATATTTACAGTGTAATTCCGGCTGTGAGCTGAAGATGGCGCTGCTGTACACTGCTCTGGCAGTCAGTCTCCTCCTCTACCTGGCAGGTGAGTGTGTATGGAGGGTCTGATGTCTTCCTGTCCTCTGTGTGCTGTGAAATAAAGTTTTAATTAAAAAAAAAGTGAAATATCTACACAGGTCATGGATCTATTTAAATACGCCCCCCCCCCGGATCAGAAGTCTCCGCCCCCGTGGATCAGAAGTCTCCGCCCCCTGAAAGGTTCAGCCTTTGGTATAGACACACAACGTGACACACGCAGGGCGCCACGTCCATTAAAGGGTTAATTTCCCACATCTGTGGCTTTTTACATTGCAGTCAGTGTCTGTGTATAAATAGTCGATGAGTTTGTTCACTCTCACATGAAGGCACTGAGAAGGCGAGATACTGAGCCATGGGGAGCAGAAAAGAACTGTCAAAAGACCTGCGTAACAAGGTGATGGGACTTTATGAAGATGGAAGAGGATATAAAAAGATGTCCAAAGCCTTGAATATGCCAGTCAGTGCTGTTCGATCACTTATTAAGAAACTGGAAAGTTCGGGGATCTCTTGATACCAAGCCAAGGTCAGGAAGACCAAGAAACATTCGAGGATCTCTTGATACCAAGCCAAGGTCAGGCAGACCAAGAAAGATTGGAAAATTCAGGGATCTCTTGATACCAAGCCATGGTCAGGTAGACCAAGAAAGATTGGAACATTCGGGGATCTCTTGATACCAAGCCAAGGTCAGGCAGACCAAGAAAGATTGGAACATTCCGGGATCTCTTGATACCAAGCCAAGGTCAGGTAGACCAAGAAAGATTGGAAGATTTGGGGATCTCTTGATACCAAGCCAAGGTCAGGTAGACCAAGAAAGATTGGAACATTCCGGGATCTCTTGATACCAAGCCAAGGCCAGGTAGACCAAGAAAGATTGGAAAATTCGGGGATCTCTTGATACCAAGCCAAGGTCAGGTAGACCAAGAAAGATTGGAAAATTCAGGGATCTCTTGATACCAAGCCAAGGTCAGGTAGACCAAGAAAGATTGGAACATTCCGGGATCTCTTGATACCAAGCCAAGGCCAGGTAGACCAAGGAAGATTGGAAAATTCGGGGATCTCTTGATACCAAGCCAAGGTCAGGTAGACCAAGAAAGATTGGAAAATTCAGGGATCTCTTGATACCAAGCCAAGGTCTTTCTTGGTCTACCTGACCATGGCTTGGTGTCAAGAGATCCCCGAATTTTCCACTTCTTAATAAGTGATTGAACAGCACTGACTGGCATATTCGAGGCTTTGGATGTCTTTTTCCATCTTTATGAAGTTCCATTACCTTGTTATGCAGGTCTTTTGACAGTTCTTTTCTGTTCCCCATGGCTCAGTATCTCACCTGCTCAGTGCATCCATGTGAGAGCGAACAAACGCATCGACTATTTATACACAGACACTGACTGCAATGTAAAAAGCCTCAGATGTGGGAAATTAACCCTTTAATGGCCATTGTACCTCATGTGTCTGTACCAAGGCCGAACACTCCATGGGGCAGAGACTTCTGATCCAGGGGGGCGGATACTTCTGATCCGGGGGGTGGAGACTTCTGATCTGGGGGGCGGATACTTCTGATCCAGGGGGTGGAGACTTCTGATCTGGGGGGCGGATACTTCTGATCCAGGGGGTGGAGACTTCTGATCTGGGCCATTTGGGGGGATTTCTGTCATCGTCAGGATTTAAAAAGGAACAACAATGCAATCATAAATGGCTTCATCACTACAATAAAAGACAGTTTTTGGAAGATGTGCAAAATGAACAAATTTGTTTTGTTTCGTTCAATGAGTTAAATTCGTTTAATTTGCTTTTCAAATTTGTTTTGTGTATTTGAATTCGACCAAATTTGACATTTCGAAAGGATTAAAAAAAAATTCTGAAGTTCCGATCCACGATCCACGTGTGTGTTTTCGATGGAATACGAGGCAATATGAGGAGCTGCGTGACCGTACTGGAAATTTCAGCAAAATTTTCACAGTGCCTCTGTTCGATCACTACTCACGTCACCTGTGGTGCTTTTGGGGGGTAATGAATCAGGAATGAATGGGGCGGAGCCTGACTCCTGTATATAATTGTGATGCGGTGCCTCCGGTTGTCATGGCAACATGACCTAATTGATAATAATATAGACACCTTATCGCCGCCACGTAATTTTCCTGAATTCTTTTCCCAATGTGTTTTTTTTACCAAATATATAAATATCGCCAATTTGATTAATAAATATTTTTTTTTACAAAAATATTTATATATATAAATATATATATATAAATATTTTTGTAAAAAAAAATATTTATTAATCAAATTGGCGATATTTGTATATTTGGTAAACAAACGCATTGGGAAAAGAATATATATATATACACTGTACGTTGAAATGCATTTTTTTATGTATTACAAAATATATGAAAAATATTTTTAAAAAGATATATTTTTTTAAATATATTCTTCAGAGTTTTTTTACACATAAAAAAAAATAATTTTAACATATATAAGTAAATTAATTCCAAAAATGTAGATTTGTATTTTTAGAGACATACGGCATATTTGAAAATGTATTTTTAAAAATATTTTTCATATATTTTGTAATAAAAACGCATTTCACCATACAGTATATATATATATATTAACCCCTCCCCCTCCAGAGGATTCCCCCCTCCGACCAGGCCATTTTTTGCGATGCGGAGCTGCATTACCGTAACTGACAATTGCGCGGTCATGCCACGCCGAACCCAAATGACATTTACGTCCTTCCCCCCCCCCCCCCCCCCCACAAATAGAGCTTTTTTTTCGGTGGTTTTCGATTGCCGGTGCGATTTTTATTTATTGCGCCAAAAAAAAAAAAGACAATTTTGAGAAAAAAATCCATATTTTTTACTTTTTGCTATTAAACCCTCCCCCTCCAGTGGATTTCCATCCCCCATCCCCCGCCTTTATGACCAGGCAATTTTATTTGCAATACTGCGCTGCGTTACCTGAACTGACAATTGCGTGTGTCTGTCGTCCAAAGGATTCTCCCAAACAAAATGTTTTTTTTTTTCTTCAAGTTGAGAGTGGTGGAGAGTTTGGAATCTGATGGTTTGATGGCTCCTGTGGACAGGTGTCTTTTATACAGGTAACACAATGAGATTAGCAGCACTCCCTTTAAGAGACTGCTTCTAATCTCAGCTTGTTACCTGTATGAGAGACACCTGGGAGCCAGAAATCCTGCTGAATGATAGGGGATCAAATCCTTCTTTCCCTCATGAACATGCAGATCCGTCATCATTTGTTAGACGCATTTCTGCTGAATTTGTTGTTGTATTCTGTCTCTCAGTGTTACACCGAACATTCCATTGTTAGACCGATCATTTCTGTGTGAGGGGCGAACATTCCATTGTTAGACCGATCATTTCTGTGTGAGGGGCGAACATTCCATTGTTAGACCGATCATTTCTGTGTGAGGGGGAACATTCCATTGTTAGACCGATCATTTCTGTGTGAGGGGCGAACATTCCATTGTTAGACCGATCATTTCTGTGTGAGGGGCGAACATTCCATTGTTAGACCGATCGTTTCTGTGTGAGGGGCGAACATTCCATTGTTAGACCGATCATTTCTGTGTGAGGGGCGAACATTCCATTGTTAGACCGATCATTTCTGTGTGAGGGGGAACATTCCATTGTTAGACCGATCATTTCTGTGTGAGGGGCGAACATTCCATTGTTAGACCGATCATTTCTGTGTGAGGGGGAACATTCCATTGTTAGACCGATCATTTCTGTGTGAGGGGCGAACATTCCATTGTTAGACCGATCATTTCTGTGTGAGGGGCGAACATTCCATTGTTAGACCGATCATTTCTGTGTGAGGGGCGAACATTCAGCATCAGGGGGGAGCAAATACACATATGCAGGGTAAAAAGTCACTATACAGCTTGTCTTGTGAACAATGTACAGGAATCCTATTTCCAAAATGGTGGCACGTGCACTTCCTGTTTGCGGCTTGACGTCATCGGCGTACCCTACGCGTTACGTCACGTGACTTCATCAGGACACCCTGACATTTGGGGGGTATTTAGAAGCTGTCACCAGTCAGTGTCCCTGATCACTGCCACACCAGTCATATGATGGCGCTGTGCTGGTGACAGGATGTAAAAAAAAAAAAAAACTTTTATTAAATGTCTTAATTTTCCAAAAAATTATGACAAAAAAAATTACAACTGCAAAAAACTTGCCATGCCTCTTACTAAATACCTCCAACTGTCTGCTTTACAAAAAGGTATGTACTGTCCTGACATTTGGGGGGATTTGTACTGTCCTGACATTTGGGGGGATTTGTACTGTCCTGACATTTGGGGGGGATTTGTACTGTCCTGACATTTGGGGGGGATTTGTACCGTCCTGACATTTGGGGGGATTTGTACTGTCCTGACATTTGGGGGGGATTTGTACTGTCCTGACATTTGGGGGGGATTTGTACTGTCCTGACATTTGGGGGTATTTGTACCGTCCTGACATTTGGGGGGGATTTGTACTGTCCTGACATTTGGGGGGATTTGTACTGTCCTGACATTTGGGGGGGATTTGTACTGTCCTGACATTTGGGGGGATTTGTACTGTCCTGACATTTGGGGGGATTTGTACTGTCCTGACATTTGGGGGGGATTTGTACTGTCCTGACATTTGGGGGATATCTGTACTGACCTGACATTTGGGGGGATTTGTACTGTCCTGACATTTGGGGGTATTTGTACTGTCCTGACATTTGGGAGGGATTTGTACTGTCCTGACATTTGGGGGGATTTGTACTGTCCTGACATTTTGGGGGGGATTTGTACTGTCCTGACATTTGGGGGGATATTTGTACTGTCCTGATATTTGGGGGGATTTGTACCGTCCTGACATTTGGGGGGATTTGTACTGTCCTGACATTTGGGGGGGGATTTGTACCGTCCTGACATTTGGGGGGGGGATTTGTACCGTCCTTGCATTTGGGGGTATATGTACCATCCTGACTATTTTATAAAAGAAAGTAGAAAATATTGTTTTCCAGGTTTTCAGTCTTTTTTTCCTTTTTATAATAAAAAATAAAAAAAACCCCAGTGATCAAAATACTACCAAAAGAAAGCTCTATTTATGTAAAAAAAATGATATAAATTTCATTTGGGTGCAGCATGGCATGACCGCGCAATTACCAGGTAAAGTAACACAGTGCTGAATAGCAACAAAATGGCCTGGTCATGAAGAGGGTAAAACCTCCCGGAGGGCAAGCTGTCCTGTCTCACGGACATCCATGGAATGTTTGAATGATTTTTTTTGTGTGCGAAATGATAACATTAGTCCATTGTTGTTCAGGTATTGAACCTTGAGTTCCATTTCTTCTCCCCCCCAGAATGTGACTATGTGATCCCCAAACCCCAATATGAAGAGGTCCGTGTGCCCCGATACGGCAATGCCACCCTGCCCTGCCACTTCACCTTCATCCAGAACACCTACGACCTGGGCACCAGCTGGCACCGGGAGGACATAGTGGAGGAGATTGAGGTGGAGGACATTCAGGCCTACATTCAGCAGACGTACGAATACAAAGAACCTCAGCTGGTCTACAGCTTCCATAAGGACAAAGAGGACCTGTCAGAGCAGAGCATAGCCTACTATGACCGCATCCAGGTGGACATCAACGAGATCCCCGGCGGGGACATAACGCTCCACATGCACAATGTGGACTTCCCAGATGAGGGGCTATACACGTGTAAGGCCATCAGTCCACATGGCAAAGGAGAGGTTAAAATGAAACTCATCATACAAGGTAAAATTATTCCTTTCCAGTGTATAGCTCTGACATATACCGCAGCGCTGTACAGAGATCACTGCGCCAGTCACATGAGCCTCTGTACCACAGGAGCTTACACTCTAAAGTCCCCTCCCCCACAGTCCCATCAGTCTCTGCACCAGAGGAGCTGACGCTCTAATGTCCCCTCCCCCACAGTCCCATCAGTCTCTGCACCAGAGGAGCTGACGCTCTAATGTCCCCTCCCCCACAGTCGCATAAGTCTCTGCACCAGAGGAGCTGACGCTCTAATGTCCCCTCCCCCACAGTCCCATCAGTCTCTGCACCAGAGGAGCTGACGCTCTAATGTCCCCTCCCCCACAGTCACATCAGTCTGTATAAGAGGAGCTTACGCTCTAATGTCCCCTCCCCCACAGTCACATCAGTCTGTACCAGAGGAGCTTACGCTCTAATGTCCCCTCCCCCACAGTCCCATCAGTCTCTATACCACAGG
>NW_028319061.1:410000-440000 GCF_062004578.1 Staurois parvus
TGATGAGAAGATGAATGATGAGATGATGATGAATGATGAGATGATGAATGATGAGATGATGATGAATGATGAGATGATGAATGATGAGATGATGATGAATGATGAGATGATGAATGATGAGATGATGAATGATGAATGATGAGAAGATGAATGATGAGATGATGATGAATGATGAGATGATGAATGATGAGATGATGATGAATGATGAGATGATGAATGATGAGATGATGAATGATGAGATGATGAATGATGAGATGAGGAATGATAAGATTATGAATGATGAATGATGAGAAGATGAATGATGAGATGATGATGAATGATGAGATGATGAATGATGAGATGATGATGAATGATGAGATGATGAATGATGAGATGATGAATGATGAGATGATGAATGATGAGATGATGATTGATAAGATTATAAATGATGAATGATGAGATGATGAATGATGAGATGATGATGAATGATGAGATGATGAATGATGAGATGATGATGAATGATGAGATGATGATTGATAAGATTATAAATGATGAATGATGAGATGATGAATGATGAGATGATGATGAATGATGAGATGATGAATGATGAGATGATGATGAATGATGAGATGATGAATGATGAGATGATGATGAATGATGAGATGATGAATGATGAGATTGCTCGTCTTGCGATGATACCAATGCAGGCTAATGAAGTGAGCAGACTGGGGGTGTAGGTTGTCCCTGCCTTGTCCCCCTCACTATATCTTGTCTTTTTTCCAGAGAAGGGGGCGCTGAGAGAATATGGGGAATTCTGAAGCCTCAGCTGAACTACCATTTAGAAGACAAAGCCATTGGAGAAATTGAGGACAACATCGACCCCAGCACCAACACAACCAGCGAATAGCGCCCCTCATGGCCCGGCTCGGATAGAAGAGTATATTAAATATGTAGAAGACCTAGACGAGGACATCCCATCCATGATTATAGGCGTTCTTAGTGTGCGCCCTTCATGAGGGGTGCTACCTGCAGATCAAAAATGACCAGAAATCACCTTCTTCAGTTGTGGACTCTTCGCAGTACGCTGCATTGGACAGTCATGAAGATTCAGTTCAAATCGGGGGGGGGGGGTTCTCAGAGAATAGGTGCAGGAATGCGTCCCTTGGTTCCACCCACTACCTACCTCCAAGCACCGTCCCTTGATTCCACCCCCTACTCACCTCCGAGCACCATCCCTTGGTTCCACCCCCTACCCACCTCCAAGCACCGTCCCTTGGTTCCACCCCCTACCCACCTCCAAGCACCGTCCCTTGGTTCCACCTCCTACTCACCTCAGAGCACCATCCCTTGGTTCCACCACCTACCCGCCTCCGAGCACCATCCCTTGGTTCCACCCCCTACCCACCTCCGAGCACCATTCCTTGGTTCCACCCCCTACCCACCTCCAAGCACCGTCCCTTGGTTACACCTCCTTCTCACCTCAGAGCACCATCCCTTGGTTCCACCCCCTACCCACCTCTGAACACCATCCCTTGGTTCCACCTCCTACCCACCTCCAAGCATCGTCCCTTGGTTCCACCCCCTACCCACCTTTGAGCACCGTTCCTTGATTCCACCTCCTACCCACCTCCAAGCACTGTCCCTTGGTTCCACCCCCCAACCCACCTCCGAGCACTGTCCCTTGGTTCCCCCCCCCATCCACCTCCGAGCACCATCCCTTGGTTCCACCACCTACCCACCTCCAAGCAACGTCCCTTGGTTCTACCCCCTACCCACCTCCAAGCACTGTCCCTTGGTTCAACCACCTACCCGCCTCCGAGCACCATCCCTTGGTTCCACCCTCTACCCACTTCCGAGCACCATCCCTTGGTTCCACCCCCCTACCCACCTCTGAACACCGTTCCTTGGTTCCACCTCCTACCCACCTCCAAGCACCGTCCCTTGGTTACACCCCCTAACCCACCTCCGAGCACTGTCCCTTGGTTCCCCCCCCATCCACCTCCGAGCACTATCCCTTGGTTCTACCCTCTACCCACCTTCGAGCACCATCCCTTGGTTCCACCCCCAACCCACCTCTGAACACCGTCCCTTGGTTCCACCTCCTACCCACCTCCAAGCATCGTCCCTTGGTTCCACCCCCTACCCACCTTCGAGCACCGTCCCTTGGTTCCACCCCCCTACCCACCTCCGAGCACCATGCCTTGGTTCCACCACCTACCCACCTCCAAGCAACGTCCCTTGGTTCTACCCCCTACCCACCTCCAAGCACTGTCCCTTGGTTCCACTACCTACCCGCCTCCGAGCACCATCCCTTGGTTCCACCCCCTACCCACTTCCGAGCACCATCCCTTGGTTCCACCCCCCTACCCACCTCTGAACACCGTTCCTTGGTTCCACCTCCTACCCACCTCCAAGCACCGTCCCTTGGTTCCACCCCCCAACCCACCTCCGAGCACTGTCCCTTGGTCCCCCCCCCTATCCACCTCCGAGCACCATCCCTTGGTTCCACCCTCTACCCACCTTCGAGCACCATCCCTTGGTTCCACCCTCTACCCACCTTCGAGCACCGTCCCTTGGTTCCACCCCCTACCCACCTGCTAGTACCGCCCCTTTTAGAGAATACAGAGCCAAGTATCATTTTGTGGTGCTAAGTAACTTGTATGGAATTTGTTAATGATAGCAAGAAAAGCAGTAAAATAGATCCCCCGCCAACAATAGATCCCTCAGCAGCCAGCAGCAATAGATTACACCCCTTGTAACAATAGACCCCCTGACAGCAACAACAGATTCCCCAGCAGCCAGCATCAAAAGACTCCCCAGCTGCCAGTGACAACAGACCCCTAACTCAACAGAAGATCCCTTCCAGCAACAATTGACCCCCCCCCAAGCAACAATAGATTCCCTACCTGCAACAATAGACAGCCACACAAAATAGATGCCTTCCAGCAACAACAGACCCCCAGCTGCCAGCAACAGTAGACCCCCCTCCCTCAACAGGAGATCCCTCCCAGCAACAACTGACCCCCCCAGCAACAATAGATTCCCTACCTGCAACAATAGATAGCCACACAAAATAGATGCCTTCCAGCAACACTAGACCCCCAGCTGCCAACAACAGTAGACCCTCCTCCCTCAGCAGGAGATCCCTTCCAGCAACAATTGACCACCCCCCTCCGCAGCAACTTTAGTCCCCCTTAGCACCAAAAAAACCCCCACACCAACAACAATAGACCTTTGCAGCAAAAATAGGCCACCATGCAAATATAGATCCCTCCCCAGCAACAATAGACCACCCAACAGCCAGCATTATTAGACCCTCCAGTACATCCCAGCATCCCTTGCCACTGCCGGGACAAGGTCATCTAGAGCCCAGGGTGAACATACCAAATCACCCCCCCAAGATATATGACCATTACGTGTCAGGAAAAAAACCCCACCCCAAAAAGCGAGCATTGATCTGCATTCTTACCCAGTACAAGAACCCCATGATGGAATGCCCCCTCCCAGCACAAATCTTTCCCTCCTTCCCCCCAGCCCATGTTTCCAGCACAAATATCCCCCCCCCAAAAAAAATTCCCCCCTCCTAGCACAAATCCTCTACCCCTCAAATTTCCCCTCTGAGAACTCCCCCCACTCCAAATCCCCCCTCCTAGCACAAATCCCCCCATTCTAGCACCCCCCAAATTTCTCCTCCTAGCACAAATCCCCCCAATCATCCATACTAGCACAAACCCCCTCCCCCAATCATCCCTACTAGCACAAATCCCCCCCAATCATCCCTACTAGCACAAATCCCCCCCAATCATCCCTACTAGCACAAACCCCCTCCCCCAATCATCCCTACTAGCACAAACCCCCTCCCCCAATCATCCCTACTAGCACAAATCCCCCCCAATCATCCCTACTAGCACAAATCCCCCCCAATCATCCCTACTAGCACAAACCCCCTCCCCTAATCATCCCTACTAGCACAAACCCCCTCCCCCAATCATCCCTACTAGCACAAATCCCCCCCAATCATCCCTACTAGCACAAATCCCCCCCAATTATCCCTACTAGCACAAATCCCTTCCTCAAAAGATTTCCCCTCCTATCACAAATCTCCCCCCCACTACCATATCACCTTTTCAAGCACAAACTGATTTGTGGGGATTTGTGTTGGGAGGGAGAACGGGGGGGTCTCCCTCCCACCACAAATCCCCACAAATCTCCACTCCTAGCACCTCCCCAAATTTCCCCTCCTAGAACAATTCTTACCACCTTCCGCCCCCCCCCAAATTGCTCCTCCCAACACAAATCCCCTCACCTCAATCTCCTCAAGGTGCCATCCACCTCCCATGGTACAGCAGTGCCCAGGGCAGCCGCCCCTCCTGCCCACCTCTTATCCCGGCCCTGCCCCTTGGCACTACATATATTCAGTGCCGGAACTGCGTTCCCCCCGCGTTCCCGCTAAAGAAAAGCCCCGGCTCTAATTAATTCTCACTATAATTATTTATACAGATATCATCTATATATTTCTGTAATTTCCCAGAATTCTGTATAATGTAAACATTATAAACCAGGTTAGACCGGTAATACAAATCCATCGATTTACAACGAAGGGAAGGGTTGGAACTGCTACCATTTTTTCTTTTATCCAGGGCTCCGCTAGAGAGATTTATCCTCATTTCCTGTTCCAGTGACAACACTTTTACCAGACAGGAAGTGAGGAAAATAGATCCGCAGACCAATGTGGAAAAACCTTTTGGCTGGACATTCACTTTTTTTTTCAGTTACGGATGGCGCAGGAAAGGGCTAAAACCCCTGCCAGGTCATTTTGTGTGCTGCATGCAGGGCTGTGGGGGCAGCTGCCCCGGGCCCAATCATTGTTGGCAGCTGCACCCTTGAGCCCACGCTGCCCACCCCAATAGTTTTGCTTTGCAGAACGCACACTCTGCATTCTCAATACACTGCGGGTTCAGGGCCACCATGCTGGAGGGAGGGAGGGGCTATGACACCGTACACTTACAATCTTTTCTCAGGCTTTCAGGTTCAGTGATACTGGGTGTCATTCAAACCGGGTGACTGAGGACACCTTGTGCGGGAGGCAGGTACTACAGGGGGCAGCTCTGGACTGAAGGTGCGTATTTCAACCAGAGCCAATATTTTTGTCCACAATTGTTTTCTAAATTTGCCCCGAGAGAACTACATCATACATTCAACCACATAAGGAATGTAATACACGTAACATAGATTTATTGATACAAAATACATATTTCATCGTAGTAAAATCTAATTCGAATGATATTAACCCCTCCCCCTCCAGAGGATTTACCCCCCTTAATGACCACGCCTCTTTTTGCTACTCGGCGCTGCACTAATTCAACTGATAATTGCGCGGTCATGCAATGCTGCACCCAAACGAAATTTACGTCCTTTTTTTCACACAAATAGAGCTTTCTTTCGGTGGTATTTGATCACCCGTGCGCTTTTTATTTTTCACGCTATAAACAAAAAAAGACCAAAAATTTTGAAGAAAAACAATATTTTTTACTTTCAGCTATAAAAAATATATAGTAAACTCAAAGTTGGTTATAAATTTAGGCCAAAATGTATTCTGCTCCATGTTTTTGGTAATAAAATCCCAATAAGTGTATATTGATTGCTTTGTGTGAAGTTATCGCGTCTACAAACTATGGGAGAGATAATGGAATTTACGCCATTTTTCTGCTATACAGCGCTGCGCTAGTTTAACGGACAATTGCGCGGTCATGCAATACGGTACATAAATGAAATTTACATCCTTTTTTTCCCCACAAATTGAGCTTTCTTTCGGTGGTATTTGATCGCCTGTGCGGTTTTTATTTTTTGCGCTATAAAAAGAAAGGCTGACAATTTTGAGGGAAAAAAAACAATATTTTGGACTTTTTGCTATAAAACATGTCCAGTAAAAAAAAATGCAAAAATCAAATTTAGTCATAAATTTTTGCCAAAATGCATTCTGCGACATGTCTTTGGTGAAAAAAAACCCAATACGTGTAAATTAATTGGTTTACGTGAAAGTTATAGCGTTTACAAATGGCGGGAAAGATACTGGGATTTTTAGGGGTTTTTTTATACTAATAATGGCGGCGATCAGTGACTTATGGCAGCGATCAGCGACTTATGGCGGGACTGCGGCGGACATTCTGATATTGAGGGGTACTGACTTGGGGTCACTGACATCCCCAAAAACACTAATACAGTGATCAGTGCAAAAAAAAAACACTGACACTGTACTAATGGCACTGGGGAGGAAGGGGTTAAGTTTATTTTGCAGGGAAGGGTTATAGGAGTGAGGGGAGTGTTTTACTAGGGGGCGGGTCTGTGTAAGGGGGAGTGTTTTACTAGGGGGCGGGGTGTGTACTGGGCGGGACAAGGCTGATCGAGAAAGAGAAACTGTTCTTTTTCGATCAGCTCATCCTCGAGCTGACACGGAAGTGACAGATAGCACAGCTACTGCAGCTGTGCTGTCTTTCACTGTTTGCCGCCGATCGCCAGGAAACAGCCGCTAAGGACCGGCTGTGACCCGGCGACTCACATCTGCGGCGGTGATTGGCGAGACAGATAGGGCGGCGGCGCGCCTCGCGCCCCCTAGCTGTTTACAACACACGTTTTAAAACGTGGTTTTGCCTGCGAGTGCCGCCCTGCCGCCGTATATCTACAGTGGCTGGGCGGCAAGTGGTTAAGCTGATTTACAATGTATACATTCATACATAATTCATGTTACATACAGTCATGGCCGAAATTGTTGGCACCCTTGATATTTTTCCTGAAAATCAAGTATTTCACACAAAAAAGGTATTGCATTAACACATGTTTTGCTATACACATGTTTATTCCCTTTGTATGTATTGGAACAAATATAAAACAGAGGCAGAAAAGCAAATATGACATAATGTCACACAAAACCCCAAAAATGGGCTGGACAAAAGTATTGGCACCCTTAACTTAATATTTGGTTGCACACCCTTTGGAAAACATAACTGAAATCAGTCGCTTCCTATAACCATCAATAAGCTTCTGACACCTCTCACCCGGAATTTTGGACCACTCTTCCTTTGCAAACAGCTCCAGGTCTCTCTTATTGGAAGGACACCTTTTCCCAACAGCAATTTTAAGATCTCTCCACAGGTGTTCAATGGGATTTAGATCTGGGCTCATTGCTGGCCACTTCAGAACTCTCCAGCGCTTCTTTGCCATCCATTTCTGAGTGCTTTTTGACGTATGTTTGGGGTCATTGTCCTGCTGGAAGACCCAGGATCTTGGACGCAAACCCAGCTTTCTGACACTGGGCCCTACAGTGCGACCCAAAATCCTTTGGTAATCCTCAGATTTCATGATGCCTTGCACACAGTCAAGGCACCCAGTGCCAGAGGCAGCAAAACAACCCCAAAACATCATTGAACCTCCACCATATTTTACCGTAGGTACTGTGTTTTGTTCTTTGTAGGCCTCATTCCGTTTTCGGTAAACAGTAGAATGATGTGCTTTACCGAAAAGCTCTATCTTGGTCTCATCTGTCCACAAGACGTTTTCCCAGAAGGCTTTTGGCTTACTCAAGTACATTTTGGCAAACTGTAGTCTTGCTTTTTTATGTCTCTGTGTCAGCAGTGGGGTCCTCCTGGGTCTCCTGCCATAGCGTTTCATTTCATTTAAATGTCGACGGATAGTTCGCGCTGACACTGATGCTCCCTGAGCCTGCAGGACAGCTTGAATGTCTTTGGAACATGTTTGGGGCTGCTTATCCACCATCCGGACTATTCTGCGTTGCAATCTTTCATCAATTTTCCTCATCCGTCCACGACCAGGGAGATTAGCTACAGTGCCATGGGTTGCAAACTTCTTGATAATGTTGCGCACTGTGGACAAAGGCAAATCTAGTTCTCTGGAGATGGACTTGTAACCTTGAGATTGTTGATATTTTGCCACAATTTTGGTTCTCAGGTCCTCAGACAGTTCTCGTCTCCTCTTTCTGTTGTCCATGCTTAGTGTGGCACAGACAGACACACAATGCAAAGGTTAAGTGAACGTCTCTCCTTTTTATCTGCTTTCAGGTGTGATTTCTATATTGCCCACACCTGTTACTTGCCCCAGGTGAGTTTACAGGAGCATCACATGCTTGTAACATTCTTATTTATCCGCAGTTGTGAAAGGGTGCCAATACTTTTGTCCAGCCCATTTTTGGAGGTTTGTGTGACATTATGTCGAATTTGCTTTCTTTCCTCCCTTTTTTTGTTTTGTCCCAATACACACAAAGGGAATAAACATGTGTATAGCAAAACATGTGTTAATGCAATACGTTTCGTGAGAAATACATGATTTCCTGGAGAAATATCAAGGGTGCCAACAATTTCGGCCATGACTGTAGTTAGTCTGGCTGAAAAAAGACAAAAGTCCATCCAGTTCAACCATATGCATTGTTGTTCATATAAATTCCCAATGATAGTAAATAACTATGTAACAAAATGTATGTTTCATCAAAATAAAATCCAATTAGAATGATATTAAGCGGATTTACAATGTATACATTCACACATAATTCCAATGTAATTGTACGTATATAATCCCAATAATAGTATATAGGTGTGTAACGATGCATCCGCCAGTGGCATCCTATGTGGCTGTCATTTTGGACCCCAGCATTATGGATCATTTGAACGTCACATCTGCCCTTCATTCGCCCTTTTGGGTCCGGATGGGTCTTCCTGCCACAACTCCCGGGATAGACATCCATGATGGTTTTTATTCCAAGCCATACCATGCTCAAGCTGATTTGTAAATTGCTGGTCTGGGGGAACAATGCGCTTACCTATGTGACATCATTATCTGGTGAAAAGATCCTTATTGATACTTTACTTTTTAGAGATGTTTTGTATTTAATCCTGAAGAAGCGAATTTAAATTTGCGAAACGCGTTGAGCTGCTTTGTTACATACCTGTATACTATTATTAGGAGTATATACGTACAATGACATTGGAATTATGTACGGATTTATACATTCAAAGTCAGCTTAGTATCAGGATGTTCAACAAATCCTTTTCGTGATGAAACATATAAATCCCCCAAAACCTACTAATATAATCAATTTTATACAATCAAAATAAATATTTATCACTTAAACTAAAAATTGTGTTTAAATAAATTCACTCCCAATTCTGTCTCAAAATCACAAAAAATCCATAAAATAAAATTCCATAAAATAAAATAAAAAAATAAATAAAAAATAAAAAATCCCAATGTGTCCAAAATTCAAGTTCCAAATTTTTCACTTCAATCCAGTTAAAAGGAAATTGATTCTAAATATTCCATGATAACCTCAAAAAAAAGAAAAAAGAAAATTCATAGTGTATTATCTTTTTATATATATGTACTTCACTCTGTGCAAAACACAAAATCACTCTTAAAAAACTTGTGCAAATAAAATAAATATGTACTTATTCTCCCACTATATCAATCAAAAATTAATAACTGGATTGAAGTGAAAAATTTGGAACTTGAATTTTGGACACATTGGGATTTTTTTATTTTTTTTATTTTATGGAATTTTATTTTATGGATTTTTTGTGATTTTGAGACAGAATTGGGAGTGAATTTATTTAAACACAATTTTTAGTTTAAGTGATAAATATTTATTTTGATTGTATAAAATTGATTATATTAGTAGGTTTTGGGGGATTTATATGTTTCATCACGAAAAGGATTTGTTGGATTGTATACTTTCTAGGGAGAAAGTTGTGACTTTTGGTGAGGGTGGAAGTATAGGAGTTTATTGATTGATTAGTATCAGGATGTTGTTGGATGAAATGTATATTTTGTTACATATTTATTTATTATTGGGAGTATATAGGTACAACAATACATGAATTATGTACGAATGTATACATTGTAAATCAGCTTAGTATCATTTTAACTGGATGTGTTTTAGGATGAAACAGATATTTTGTCACATATTTAATATTATTGGGATTATATACATACAATACCATTGGAATTATGTACGGATTTATACATTGTAAATCAACTTAATATCATTTCAGCTGGATGTTTTTTAGGATGAAACATACATTTTGTTACATACCTTTATGCTATTATTGGAATTATGTACGAATTTATACATTGTAAATCAGCTTAGTATCATCTTAACAGGATGTTTTTGGATGAAATGTATATTTTGTTACATATTAATTCCTTATTGGGAGTATATAGGTACAACAATACATGAATTATGTACGAATTTATACATTGTGAATCAGCTTAGTATCATTTTAATTGGATGTTTTTAGGATGAAACAGATATTTCGTTACATATTTAATATCATTGGGATTATATACATACAATAACATTGGAATTATGTACGAATTTGTACATTGAAATCAATTTAATTGATTTACACATTGTAATTGATTTACACATTGTAATTGATTTATACATTGTAAATCAATATTATTGGGAGGTTATATGTATAATACATGAATTGTGTACGGATTTATACATTGTATATCAGCTTAATATCATTTTCACTGGATGTTTGTAGGATGAAACATACATTTTGTTACATATTTAATATTATTGGGATTATATACGTACAATAACATTGGAATTGTGTACGGATTTATACATTGCAAGTCAGCTGAGTATCATCTTAACAGGATGTTTTTAGGATGAAACAGATATTTTCTTACATATTTATTTATTATTACAGGTTCTTATATAGTGCCGTCAATTTACCCCGCGCTTTACATATATTTGTTGTACAGTCACATCAGTCCCCGCCCCCGAGGAGCGTACAATCTAAGGTCCCTAACTCACATTCATACATACACATACTAGGGACAATTTAGACAGGAGCCAATTACCCTCCCAGCATGTCTTTGGAGTGTGGGAGGAAACCGGAGAACCTTGCGGAAACCCACACAGGCACAGGGAAAACATGCAAACTCCAGGCAGGTGGTGGCGTGTTTGGGATTTGAACCAACGACCCGAGTGCTGCCAGGAGGAAGTGCTAACCACTTAGCCACCATGTAATATTATTGGAAGGTTATATGTACAATACATGAATTACTGTATGTACGGATTTATACATTGTATATCAGCTTAATATCATTTTAATTGGATGTTTTTATGATGAAACATACATTTTGTTACATATTTATTATTATTGGGAGGTTATATGTACAACAATAAATGAATTATGTACGAATTTATACATTGTAAATCGACTTAATATCAATTTAATTGGATTTTACTATGATGAAATGTGTTTTTGTATCAATATATCATGTGTATTAAACTTTCTGTGGCTGATGTATGATGTGCTTCACTCAAAAGCAAAATTAGAAAACAATTGTGTGTATATATATATATATATGTCGGGATGGAGGTACATCACACTGATCTATGGGGTCTCCAGATCACATTTTATAATTATCTAATATTTTTGTTGTTACCTGGGGAGCAATCGGAAAAAAAAAATGAGCACAGAGTTGGGTTTAATGGGGAATCCTGGATGATGTTGTGTGCAAAGTCCAAGATTTAATAGCAAGTGGCTTGTGATTGCCCACGGACCTAAAAGCCACCGCTTGCTTTTCCTCGTACGGCCTTCTGTAATGAATATTTGTACCATGTCCACACATGGAAGAAGCAACCAACAAGATATTCTGTATCCATCTATAACAGTGGTCTCCAAACTGCGGCCCAGGGGCCGGATGTGGCCCTTTGCTTGCCTTTATCTGGCCCTTGGAGCACTATTCCACCAATGATGGGGCACCATTCCTCCTAGTGACACCATTAATGGTGCACTATACATCTGATTGATATCAACAGTGGCATATTGTTCCTCCCATTGAAACCAATTATGGGGCGCTGGATCAGGGCAATTTTCTCTTTCCACTGGTCACAGTCTGGCCCTCGTAAAGCCTAAAGGTCAGTAAACTGGCCCCTTGCTTGGAACGTTTGGAGACCCCTGATCTATAATATGGGTGATGCAATCGCAAAGTTGTGTCGGCACAAAAATAAATGCATAAAAGTCACTGCGAAGTAACGCTCCTCCCATGATGTAAGCGTGACACATATGATGGTAATCTGATGAAGCCTAATTATAAGCACTGGTCACCTGCATAGGAACCCAAATAAAGTGATGTCTCACGGCTGTGTGGTTTCCTCTCTGTGGTCACTTTGTGTCCTCTCTATGTCATTTCCATCTCATTAAATAAATACAAAAGTTCTATTAAAGCTGAGGTTTATTCTGCTTATATTTTGCCTTCCCCTGTTCCCACAGTGCCCCCTTACATTAGGTGTCCCCATCAAAGTGCCCCCTTACATCAGAGTCTCCATCAGAGTGCCCCCTTAAATCAGGGTCCTTATCACAGTGCCCCCTTACATTAGGTGTCCCTATCAAAGTGCCCCTTTACATCAGAGTCTCCATCAGAGTGCCCCCTTACATCAACTGTCCCTATTAGAGTGCCTCCTTACATCATATTTCCCTATTAGAGTTCCCCCTTACATTAAGTGTCCCCATCAAAGTGCCCCCTTAAATCAGAGTCTCCATCAGAGTGCTCCCTTACATTAGGGTCCCTATCAGATTGCCTCCTTACATCAGGGTCCCTATCACAGTGCTCCCTTACATTAGGTGCCCCCATCAAAGTGCCCCCTTACATCAGAGCCTCCATCAGAGTGTCCCCTTACATGAAGGTCCCTACGAGATTGCCAATCACTTCCAAAATAAGATCGACGCAATCTGTAATCGCCAATGCTCAACCTACCTCCCCACCTAGCCCCCCTCCCACTATAACCCCATCAACTCTCCCCTCCTCTGACCTTGCAACCGCCCTGCCCCCCACCACACCTAACGTCCCGCACACTATAACCTCCCCAACACTCCGCTTCTTCAGCCTTGCTACCACTGAAGAGGTTATTAAGGTCTTCTCAGAAGCCCGCCTCACCACTTGCCCCCATGACCCTATCCCCACACAACTCCTCCGGTCATCCTCCTCCTCCATCCTACGCTCCCTCACCCACATCTTCAATCTCTCCCTCTCTACTGGCGCATTCCCCTCCCCCCTAAAGCACGCGCACATCACCCCCATACTCAAAAAACCCTCCCTGGACCCCACCGACCTGAACAACCTTAGACCCATCTCCCTGCTGCCATTTACTTCCAAGCTCCTTGAGCGCTTAGTCTACAATCGACTAAGCGCCCACCTCACCGACAACAACCTCCTCGATCCACTACAGTCCGGCTTCCGTCTCCTACACTCCACCGAAACTGCCCTCCTCAAAATCACCAACGACCTACTAACCGCCAAAGCTAATGGTCACTATTCAGTGCTCCTACTCCTCGACCTTTCCTTGGCCTTCGACACAGTCCACCACCCCCTCCTCCTTAATAAACTACACTCCCTCTGCCTGAGAGATTCTGCTCTCCTCCTACCTATCCCAACACTCCTTCAGCGTCACCTATAACGCTACCACCTCCCCTTCCCTCCCCCTCTCTGTTGGGGTCCATCAAGGCTCTGTCCTTGAGCATGAAAGTAGAAAACAGTGTGGCGCTTCTATACCCTTACAGCCCTAGATGTTAGATATTCCAAATACCTTATCACATGTATCTAATGAGTGATAAACTGGTGATAACACACAATAAAGTGACTAAAACACAATAACATGAATAGTGTCCATGTGAAAATAAAATCATGCAGGTGTTCACTGCAAATGCCAATCCTCAGACAGGTGGAGTGCCCCCCTCCTCAGATAGATGGAGTGCCAATCCGCAGACACTACAAGTGCCAATCCTCAGACAGGTGGAGTGCCCCCTCACCTTCCTGCCCAGGCCCCCCAGGACCAATGAGCCTTTGGATATATAATCGATCTATTCCCCTGAGCGTGGATGGATCCTTCTGCTGGTGGGTCCCTCAGATGACAGTAATGGGCCTCTCCTCCTCTTAGCTCCTATACTGATCGTTGGTGGTATCGATAGGTCTCCCTCCCTTACGATCACAAATGAGGAAAGAGAGCTTGCATAGTGTAAAACCACTTTATTTAGACAAGTAAAAGTCAAAAGCCTACTCACATGCTTCTATGACAAATCAGGCCTTTACACCACTCAGAGGGTGTACTGATGAAGTCACGTGTGTGAGTGACGTAACGCGTAGATACGCCAGGGGGAGGAGCTTATACGACTGAACGTTCTGACGTCACATCCGGCGCGGGCGCCATCTTGGTGCACCTGGTCCTGAATACAGTACACCCTGCACTGTAGCATCCTAATACAATATACATTTCCTAGTCACGATGTCATGCAGAAAAACGAAAAACGAAAAGTCACAATCTACAATAAGCATCGGGTGTGTGGGGGGGGGGGAGGGGGAAGAAAGGGGGAAACACAGGCCTGAAGCTTTATTGAAGGGACAAAGACACGCAAGGGGGAGTAGGGGGAAGGGGAAATCTTCAGACGTCCTCTTCCTCCTTAGAGTCCATCAAGGAATAGTCTCTGAGCAGACTGAGGATCAGTCTGCAGCAGTCCTCAATGGACATCCTCTCCCGCTGGTGGATGAGGCGCTTTCTGGCGCACCATAAAGCGTCCTTAAAACAACACAGCACCCGCCAGGCGCCGTCAATGTCCTCCAGAGAAAAGGTTCCACAGAACAGTCCATTCAACACCCCAAAGTGAGTGATGGCTGTCTGTGGTACAAAGTCCTTGAGTTCAGGTTCCAGGGCCCCCAACAGGGCCTGAGCAAATGAGCACTCCCAGAAAACGTGGTAAGACGTTTCCTCGTGGATGATGCAGAAGGGGCAGTGTCTGTATCTGCTCAGGTTCCCAGTGTCCCAGTTGTAGGGGATGGAACTATCCCAGGTGTCCCACCCCAGGGACCTCCAGAGAGGCAACAGGAAGAAGCGAGACATTGCGTTCCCACCAGAGTCCATAATCCGTTTGGGCAAAGTTCTGCGGATGCAGTTGCAAGCAAAGAACACCCTCAGCTGGGTGGCGATGTCGGGCACGCCCTTACCGCCCTTGAGGGGTTCCTTGAACATGACTGCCCGCTTCACTCTGTCCATCTTGGAGCCCCGGATGAAGTGGAACACCGCCCTGGTGATGGCCTTACAGGTGTTGACCCGTGGGGGCCAGGCCTGGGCGAGGTACTGCAACACAGGGAGAATCTCGCTGCGGAGTACCAGTGTCTTCCCTTCGATGGAGAGGTCTCTGAGGCTCCAGAGTCCAAACTTTTGACGCATCTTGGCCAGTCTCTCCTCCCAAGACTTCAGGGCTGCGCCCTCGGCACCAAACCAAACTCCCAAAATTTTCATGAAGTCTGTCTTGATGCCAAAGGGCATGGATGCAGAAGAAGGCAGGAACCACTTTCCGAAGAGCATGACTTCCGACTTCCCGCAGTTGACCTTTGCCCCCGAAGCTTGGCCGAAGTCCTCGCAGGTCTGGACGAGCAGGTCGATGGAGCGCTGGTTGGCACAGAACACCGTCACGTCGTCCATGTAGAGCGAGCACTTCACTTCCCGTCTGTCTGGTCCCGGTGCGGTGATTCCCCCGATCTCTGGATTCCGTCTGATGCATTCGGCGAAGAGCTCTATACAGCAAACAAAAAGCAGAGGTGAGAGAGGACAGCCTTGTCTGACCCCGGAGAGGACCGGGAAGGGGTCAGTCTTCCAGCCGTTCACCTGCACGGAACTACAAATATCGTTATACATCATATCCACAACCGAACAAAACATTTCCCCGAGACCAAACCTGCGCAGGGCTCTGCACATAAACCCATGGGAGACACGGTCAAAGGCCTTTTCCTGATCAAGACTGACCAGGACCACGTGCACACGGCGGTCCTTGATGTATTGGACCGTGTCCCGGACAAGCGCTAGGCTGTCCGCAATCCTGCGGCCAGGAATGCCACAAGTCTGATCCGGGTTGATGATCTGTCCGATGACAGCCTTCAGCCTGTTCGCCATGACTTTGGCGAGGATCTTGTAGTCCACGTTCAGGAGAGAGATGGGACGCCAATTTTTCAAGTCACATCTCTCCCCCTTACGCTTGTACAGGATCGTGATCATCCCCTCCCTCAACGAAGGAGGCATCTTGCCCTCCACCACCATCTCCTCGTACAGCTCGAGCAGGTCCGGGCCCACGAGATCCCACAGCGCTACATAGAGCTCCGCTGGGAGACCGTCCGAGCCCGGGGTCCTGCCTTGCCTAAAGGATTTAGCGGCAGAGTGCAGTTCCTCCAACGTCAAGGGGGCGTTGGTGGCCGACAAACCTGCAGGATCAATAGCATTAGAGATACCTGACAAGAACCTATCGGCCGCTTCCGAGTTTGTTTCTTTAGGGGAGTAGAGGTCGGAGTAGTAGTCGCTGACCACTTCCATCACGGCCTCCTTCCCCTTCTGGAGTGTTCCAGTCTTGTCGCGCAGCTCCGACAGGGGTGTGTGTCCTGAGTGGAGTTTCCTGAAAAAGAAAGAGTTACACTTCTCACCTTTCTCGAGATGCTCCACCTTGGCACGGAAGACAATGTGCCTGGATTCTTCCTCAAAGTGCTTTTTCAAGCTCTTCTTGGTGTCCTCCAGGTCTTGCCTCACGTCCCAGCCACAGTGGTGAAGGTCCTGCAGGGACTGCAGCTGACGCTGCAGCCTCCTGAGTTCCCTCCTCCTGGCACACACTTGCTGGCGTCCCCTGGCCTGAAAGAAGCTGCGCAGCTTGACTTTCACGAACTCCCACCAGTCGCTTACCTTGGGAAAGAAAGACTTCTCCTCTCGCCAGGCACCGTAGATTTCCCTGAGCTCCGCTAGCAGTTCCTCATCGCCCAGCAGGGTGCAATTCAGCTTCCAGGAGCCTGGGCCCGGGCAAAGCCCTCTCCCAGGTCACCTCGAAAGTGAATGGCCCTGTGGTCAGAGAAAAAGCAGGGAACCATGGAGAACCCGCGGTGCCTGACTGCCCTGGAGGTGAGCACAAAGTCAATCCTGGAACGCACAGATCCGTCGGGGCGGCTTCATGAGTAGTTCACGGAACCGCGCCCCACGGATCCCACGCCGTCCTGCAGGGAAGCCTCCGCAATCACCTCTCGGAGCAGCTTCGAGGTGGAGTCGAGTTTTGCGTACATGCTGGAGCTGCGCCCATCCTCCTCTATCGGACAGTTAAAATCACCGCCGATTACTACTGTTCTCGTTGTGACGAGTTGCGTCCGCAGGGTTTGGAAAAGCTCCAGCCGCGCGTTCTTCTCCGGGGAGGCGTACACGTTGATGAGCCTAACGGGCTCCCCCGCCCACGAGCCGTCTATGACCAAAAGGCGGCCACAGACGAGCTCATGGACAGAGTCAACAGTGAAACGTCCTCCCCTGATAAGAACCGCGACCCCTGCGGACTTGCAATCGCCACCCCCAGACCAGTAGGAGGGACCGTGGGTCCACTGGGAGGACAAATGAGTGTACCTCCTCGGAGGGGGAAGGGCGCACTCCTGAAGCATGTACACATCACTCTGCTGTGTGGAAAGAAAGGTCAGCACAGTCTGCCTCCTAGACGCGTCCTTGATGCTCCTCACATTAATGGAAAAGATAGATATCTCAGCCATCATGGGAAAGAGATGAAGGGGTTAGTCGGCAGGGGCTGTGCTTACCTCCCCTGGAGAGGGGGGGCGACCTCTGTGACCTCTGCAGCCTGACAGATGTCCTGGCCCAGACCAATCTGGTTGAGGACCTCGTTGAGGACCTCATCGAAGTCGGTGGAGAGCTGGCCCCGACTGGGTCAGGGCCATCTCTTCTTCCACCTCTTCTTCCTCCAGCGTGTCGAGGTCCTCCCCCACGGGGTCGGGACCTGCGACATTCTGGAGGACGGCAGGCCGCTTGGTGGCGGAGGAGGTGTCCTCCGCCGCCGGGCTGGCCTGCTCCTTCTTCCGCTTCCTGTACCCCGCCGCAGAGTTGCTGACAGGGGTGACAGGGGGAAGGGGCGGGAAGTCCTCCTGTGAGGACAGGTCAGGGGGGGGTGGAACCGGGCCCGGGGCAGGGGGACCAGGGGCAGGGGGCCCAGGGGGACCAGGGGCAGGGGGACCAGGGGCAGGGGGACCAGGGGCAGGGGGAGCAGGGGGACCAGGGGCGGGGGGACCAGGGGCAGGGGGACCAGGGAGACCAGGGGCAGGGGGACCAGGGGGAGGGGGACCAGGGGGGGGGGCCAGGGGGACCAGGGGCAGGGGGACCAGGGGCAGGGGGACCAGGGGCAGGGGGACCTGGAGCCTGGGGGGGGCGGGGTTCCTCTTACCTGGATCCTTTGGAGGTTTTTGTGGCGCTGGTTTGGTGGCAGGGCCCTTGCTCAGGGCCCCAGCGTACGTCCTGCTTCTCTCTGGGCAGTCTCTGTAGACGTGCTCTGACCGTCCACAGAGGTTGCAGGTTCTGGACCTCGGGCAATCCTTGGTCTCGTGACCTGCAGACCGACAGAACCTACATGAAAGCACATGGCATTCCTTACCCTCGTGCCCCGGCTGGCCGCACCTGCGGCATGACTGGGGTTGGTCCGGGTAGTGTAGGAGTCCTGTTGACGATCCCAGGGAGAAGCACTGTTGCAGGTGTTGGAGATCTCCAGCAGGACGATCTCTTAGTAGCCTGCAAAACACGGCCCACTTACCTGTCCAGAAGCCGTTGGCGTCTAGTATCCGGACTGGGTCCTTCAACACGACGCAAAACCTTTGGAGGTAGGTGGCGATGTCTCTACCAGGGACGTGAGGGTTCCTCATGGACACCGTGATCCGCCTTTCGTCCCTTTGGATGGGAGAGTTCGCAATGAACTTGCGGAAGAGGGAGTCGGGTCCAGAGGTCTTCACTGCCTCCCAGTACCTTCTGCATACCTGTAGGGAGACAAAAGTGACAAAGAAAATACCTCTCATGAAGGACTGCACCGACAGGGTCTCTGCCTTGCTAAATCCTTGTTCAAGGATCATTTTCTTCCCAAAGACTTCCGGGGTCATGTCCGGGATTCTGCCGCCCACTTCTTTCAGCCGCAGCACGACTGTCTGCTTCATCCAGGGCTCCAGGGGAGGGAGACCGTCTGCAGGGCCGGAGCGATCTGAGGTGGAGGTGGAGGCGGAGGGGGCTTCTCCCGGGGTCTTGGCGGGGGCGGCGTTCTGTGGCTTCTTCGTAGTTTGCTTCTTCCCCATCTTGTCGCAGAGGAGTTCTCAGGAGGGCTTCCCAGAGATCTTGATCGGATTCCTTCTCCTTCTTCTTCCTCGGCGGCTTCACTCTCGCTTAGCCTTTGAAAAGGCTATTGAGCGTCTACTGCCCGGAGGTAGTAACGCAGAGTGAACAAGGGGGGGGAAGATCACAAACTCGTTCTGTGTGGGGGCTAAGCCTCAAACCCAATAGCAGCAAGCAGGTGAAGCCGAATTTAATCGACGATCCTACAAGGCCGAGAAGAGGGTACCCCACACAGACCAAATGGCTGGGATAGATGAAAGTGGTTCTCAACGTCCTAGCTGGAAGCAGGGACACCCCTAAAGGCAAGGTCGATACTACACTTGATCTTAGCCAAAAGGCCGAGAAGCGATCCGGCTGACTCATGGATCAGTGGGACCTGTGGGGAAGGGGCACAGCTACAATCTGAGTGGGTACAGCCCACCCCATCACCCCCCTAGATCCAGCCATGCTTTTTAAACTCGGTGTTGTCATCGCTTGATCTCCGTGCTTCTTTATGAAATGCAGACAGATCATGCCTGGTGGGGTGCTGCACATAGCATCCTGAAAACATCACAGCACCCCACCCCAGTAGTCCTCCCAATAGCTCTCAGATCTGTTGAAAGTAGTGGGCTGGCTCTTGAGAGGAGCTAAATTAATAGCAAAATACATTGATGGGTGGAGTCAGTGTGGAGGAGCGGGTGTGCCTGGTCAGGATGTATTTGCATGCAGGCCACCTTAGGTAACGCCCACATGTGATGGTGAACCTCCATGATGGAAATAACTAAAATCCAAAGGATGAAAGGGACAATCAGGCTGGAGGTGATGCAGGATTCTACTTCCCCCTCGCACACTATGGCCCCCATGACCCCCCTAACACCACTGCAAACACCCCTCCCCATCCCCCAGAGAGAAGGCGAGAGACTCACCATCACAGCAGCTCCATTCCCAGAGTCTCACGGCCTCCTCACTTCGCTCTGCCACCCAGCCCCAGTTCCCAGGAGAACCAGCGCCCCTACCTTGGGGGGGAGCCACCTCCCTGAAAAATGCCTTCTTTGCCTCTCAACAAATACACCTCTTGTATTGTACTCTATAAATACAACTCCAGTCTGTGCTGGTCAGGATGCCTCAGCATTACCATGAATGATCAGCCAATAAGAATGAAAACCAGGAGAATTGCAGACGTTATGTTCCCACAAGCCAATGTTTCTGGTCTGCAGTGAAGCCTACATTTCTTTGGACAGCATTGCCCAGGTTTCCAAATTTTGTGATTCTCCACAAATCATGGATTTCCATCTCCATAACAAGTTCAATAATGCAGAATTGTTTGATTTTATTTATCCTTAATTATCGCTCATCAATACCATGAGGAGAGTGATAGCTGAGCCGGGGATGTGGTTCACCTCCACGTTGTTCCTCCTCCGTTGTGTGAAGAGGTGTGAAGAACCGTGTGAGGACCTTCATCATCATCTCTGTTTCAGTTGCTGTGGTTGGGGTCTAATGCCCGGCACTGTGCAATTACTGTGCATTTCTGACTCGCTAACATTTTCCAGCAGTTACGGAAATGCCTGAGTACACGACATATGTCAGGAAGTGGCAAATCACACATCCACCGCAGTGCTATTCTAACAATATACCTGTTTGTGAACGAAGAACAAACAATGTTAATTTCTCCAGAAGTCTGAAAGTGACTAATGTCAGGAATCTATGTATTATTGTGTGGTCTAGTCATGGTTCTAGTCATGGTGGGCCGCCTATGGTCAGAGTTCTCTTGTGGTCCATGCATGAAATGTATTTTGTTATGGTCCAACCATGGACTGTATTATCGAATGGTCCATCCTTGGACTCTATTATGATATTAAACATCCATGGACTATATGATCTTGAGGTCCATCCATGGTCTGTACTATCTTAAGATCCATCCATGGACTGTATTATCTTGTGGTATTTCCATGGCCTATAAGATTTTGTGGTCCATCCATAGTCTGTACTATCTTAATATCCATTCATGGACTGTATTATGTTATGGAAGATCAGTTGACTGAATTATCTTGGTGTCCGCCCATGGGACTGTATAATCTTGTGGTATTTCTTTGGACTATAAGATTTTGTGGTCCATTCATGGTCTGTACTATCTTAAGATCCATCCATGGACTGTATTATGTTATGGAAGATCAATGACTGAATTTTTTTCTTGTCCACCATGGGACTGTATTATCTTGTGGTCTTTCTACGGGCTATAAGATTTTGTGGTCCATCCATGGTCTATACAACCTAAGATCCATTCATGGACTGTATCATGTTATGGAAGGTCAGTTGACTGAATTATCTTGGTGTCCGCCCATGGGACTGTATTATCTTGTGGTCTTTCCATGTTATCTTGTGGTCTTCCATCTTATCTTGTAGTCCATCAATGGTCTGTACTATCCTGTGGTTCATGGACTGTATCATGTTATGGAAGATCCATTGTAAGCTCCAAGGAGCAGGGCCCTCGAACCCCTCGTGTATCGCATTGTATTGGTATTGTTCTGTCACATGTACTGTCCCCCACTATAATGTACAGCGCTGAGCGAACTGTTGGCGCTTTATAAATACTGTATAATAATAATAATAATAATCCATTGACTGTATTATCTTGTCTCTCGTTGTTTTATTCCTGGACTATATATTCTTGTGGTTCACCTATGATCAGTGTTCTCTTGTGGCCTATCCATGAAATGTAATACCTAATGGTCTTCTGTATTCATAGACTGTAATATGTTATGGAACAGCCATGGACTGTATTATCTTGTTAATCTATGGACTGTATTATCTTGTTGTTTATCTATGGACTGTATTATCTTGTTTATCTATGGACTGTATTATCTTGTTGTTTATCTATGGACTGTATTATCTTGTTGTTTATCTATGGACTGTATCATCTTGTTGTTTATCTATGGACTGTATCATCTTGTTTATCTATGGACTGTATCATCTTGTTTATCTATGGACTGTATCATCTTGTTTATCTATGGACTGTATCATCTTGCTGTCTATCTATGGACTGTATTATCTTGTTTATCTATGAACTGTATCATCTTGTTTATCTATGGACTGTATCATCTTGTTGTTCATCTATGGACTGTATCATCTTGTTGTCTATCTGTGGACTGTATCATCTTGTTGTTTATCCATGGACTGTATCATCTTGTTTATCTATGGACTGTATCATCTTGTTGTTTATCTATGGACTGTATCATCTTGTTGTTTATCTATGGACTGTATTATCATCTTGTTTATCTATGGACTGTATCATCTTGTTTATCTATGGACTGTATCATCTTGTTGTTTATCTATGGACTGTATCATCTTGTTGTTTATCTATGGACTGTATCATCTTGTTGTTTATCTATGGACTGAATCATCTTGTTTATCTATGGACTGTATCATCTTGTTGTTTATCTATGGACTGTATCATCTTGTTGTTTATCTGTGGACTGTATCATCTTGTTCATCTATGGACTGTATCATCTTGTTTATCTATGGACTGTATCATCTTGTTTATCTATGGACTGTATCATCTTGTTGTTTATCTATGGACTGTATCATCTTGTTGTTTATCTGTGGACTGTATCATCTTGTTCATCTATGGACTGTATCATCTTGTTGTTTATCTATGGACTGTATCATCTTGTTGTTCATCTATGGACTGTATCATCTTGTTTATCTATGGACTGTATCATCTTGTTGTTCATCTATGGACTGTATCATCTTGTTGTTCATCTATGGACTGTATCATCTTGTTGTTTATCTATGGACTGTATCATCTTGTTTATCTATGGACTGTATCATCTTGTTTATCTATGGACTGTATCATCTTGTTGTTCATCTATGGACTGTATCATCTTGTTGTTTATCTATGGACTGTATCATCTTGTTTATCTATGGACTGTATCATCTTGTTTATCTATGGACTGTATCATCTTGTTGTTTATCTATGGACTGTATCATCTTGTTGTTTATCTATGGACTGTATTATCTTGTGGTTCCATTATTTTATTCATAGACTGAGTATTCTTGTGCTCTACCTATGGTTAGTGTTTCTTTGTGTTCCACCCGTGGTCTGTATTATCGTATGGTACATCTGTGGACTGTATTATGTTACAGAACACGCATGGATTGTTATATCTTGGTGCCCATTCATGGACTGCAAATTCATGCTGCCAGGGATTGGTCAGTTTTATCCAGTATACATGGACAGAGGGGTGACGGTGGATGTGGTATACTTGGAGATCATATCCCCATGTATAATACATAAGGGGGGATATGATCTCCATGTATAATACATAAGGGGGGGATATGATCTCCATGTATAATACATAAGGGGGGGATATGATCTCCATGTATAATACATAAGGGGGATATGATCTCCATGTATAATACATAAGGGGGGATATGATCTCCTTGTATAATACATAAGGGGGGATATGATCTCCATGTATAATACATAAGGGGGGGGATATGATCTTCATGTATAATACATAAGGGGGGATATGATCTCCATGTATAATACATAAGGGGTATATGATCTCCATGTATAATACATAAGGGGGGGGATATGATCTCCATGTATATTACATAAGGGGGGGATATGATCTCCATGTATAATACATAAGGGGGATATGATCTCCATGTATAATACATAAAGGGGGATATGATCTCCATGTATAATACATAGGGGGGGATATGATCTCCATGTATAATACATAAGGGGGGATATTATCTCCATGTATAATACATAGGGGGGATATGATCTCCATGTATAATACAAAAGGGGGGATATGATCTCCATGTATAATACAAAAGGGGGGATATGATCTCCATGTATAATACAAAAGGGGGGATATGATCTCCATGTATAATACAAAAGGGGGGATATGATCTCCATGTATAATACAAAAGGGGGGATATGATCTCCATGTATAATACAAAAGGGGGGATATGATCTCCATGTATAATACAAAAGGGGGGATATGATCTCCATGTATAATACATAAGGGGGATATGATCTCCATGTATAATACATAAGGGGGGTATATGATCTCCATGTATATTACATAAGGGGGGTATATGATCTCCATGTATATTACATAAGGGGGGTATATGATCTCCATGTATATTATATAAGGGGGGATATGATCACCATGTATAATACATAAGGGGGGATATGATCTCCATGTATAATACATAAGGGGGATATGATCTCCATGTATAATACATAAGGGGGATATGATCTCCATGTATAATACATAAGGGGGGATATGATCTCCATGTATAATACATAAGGGGGGATATGATCTCCATGTATATTACATAAGGGGGGGATATGATCTCCATGTATAATACATAAGGGGGGATATGATCACCATGTATAATACATAAGGGGGGATATGATCTCCATGTATAATACATAAGGGGGGATATGATCACCATGTATAATACATAAGGGGGGATATGATCTCCATGTATAATAAATAAGGGGGGATATGATCTCCATGTATAATACATAAGGGGGGGTATGATCTCCATGTATAATACATAAGGGGGATATGATCTCCATGTTTAATACATAAGGGGGGATATGATCTCCATGAATAATACAAAAGGGGGGATATGATCTCCATGTATAATACAAAAGGGGGGATATGATCTCCATGTATAATACAAAAGGGGGGATATGATCTCCATGTATAATATATAAGGGGGGATATGATCTCCATGTATAATACATAAGGGGGGATATGATCTCCATGAATAATACAAAAGGGGGGATATGATCTCCATGTATAATACAAAAGGGGGGATATGATCTCCATGTATAATATATAAGGGGGGATATGATCTCCATGTATATTACATAAGGGGGGGATATGATCTCCATGTATAATACATAAGGGGGGGATATGATCTCCATGTATAATACAAAAGGGGGGATATGATCTCCATGTATAATACAAAAGGGGGGATATGATCTCCATGTATAATACAAAAGGGGGGATATGATCTCCATGTATAATACAAAAGGGGGGATATGATCTCCATGTATAATACAAAAGGGGGGATATGATCTCCATGTATAATACAAAAGGGGGGATATGATCTCCATGTATAATACAAAAGGGGGGATATGATCTCCATGTATAATACATAAGGGGGATATGATCTCCATGTATAATACATAAGGGGGGTATATGATCTCCATGTATATTACATAAGGGGGGTATATGATCTCCATGTATATTACATAAGGGGGGTATATGATCTCCATGTATATTATATAAGGGGGGATATGATCACCATGTATAATACATAAGGGGGGATATGATCTCCATGTATAATACATAAGGGGGATATGATCTCCATGTATAATACATAAGGGGGATATGATCTCCATGTATAATACATAAGGGGGGATATGATCTCCATGTATAATACATAAGGGGGGATATGATCTCCATGTATATTACATAAGGGGGGGATATGATCTCCATGTATAATACATAAGGGGGGATATGATCACCATGTATAATACATAAGGGGGGATATGATCTCCATGTATAATACATAAGGGGGGATATGATCACCATGTATAATACATAAGGGGGGATATGATCTCCATGTATAATAAATAAGGGGGGATATGATCTCCATGTATAATACATAAGGGGGGGTATGATCTCCATGTATAATACATAAGGGGGATATGATCTCCATGTTTAATACATAAGGGGGGATATGATCTCCATGAATAATACAAAAGGGGGGATATGATCTCCATGTATAATACAAAAGGGGGGATATGATCTCCATGTATAATACAAAAGGGGGGATATGATCTCCATGTATAATATATAAGGGGGGATATGATCTCCATGTATAATACATAAGGGGGGATATGATCTCCATGAATAATACAAAAGGGGGGATATGATCTCCATGTATAATACAAAAGGGGGGATATGATCTCCATGTATAATATATAAGGGGGGATATGATCTCCATGTATATTACATAAGGGGGGGATATGATCTCCATGTATAATACATAAGGGGGGGATATGATCTCCATGTATAATACATAAGGGGGGATATGATCTCCATGTATAATACATAAGGGGGGGGGGGGATATGATCACCATGTATAATACATAAGGGGGATATGATCACCATGTATAATACATAAGGGGGATATGATCTCCATGTATAATACATAAGGGGGGATATGATCTCCATGTATAATACATAAGGGGGGATATGATCTCCATGTATAATACATAAGGGGGGGGGGGATATGATCTCCATGTATAATACATAAGGGGGGGATATGATCTCCATGTATAATACATAAGGGGGATATGATCTCCATGTATAATACATAAGGGGGGATATGATCTCCATGTATAATACATAAGGGGGGATATGATCTCCATGTGTAATACATAAGGGGGGATATGATCTCCATGTATAATACATAAGGGGGGATATGATCTCCATGTATAATACATAAGGAGGGATATGATCTCCATGTATAATACATAAGGGGGGATATGATCTCCATGTATAATACATAAGGGGGATATGATCTCCATGTATAATACATAAGGGGGATATGATCTCCATGTATAATACAAAATTGCTTAGAGATATCGGAGAATCAACTCCACCCCAGAGATGTGGTACCAGAGCACCTAGTGTAGCCAGACAAAAGGTAAAGGTCCATCCAGTTCAACAATTAAAAAAAAAAATTATAATCCTACACCCACAGTTGATCCAGAGGAAGGCAGAAAAACCTTTCCATGTTTGGAGATTCTAGGTACCAAAGTATGGTGGATTTATTTAAAAAAAATGATGCAATGGCCTCGCCTCTGGTGGTACCACCAGTAGGGTAAAATGACTGAAAATGGATACACAACACCCAAGGCCCCAAAACACCAATGGGATCTAGAGAAGGAAAATGCCAACGCAGATCCCATAAACCTCAAATGATGATAATATCAGGAATAAGTCGTCGGGGTCCATTTCTTGGGTTAGAGGTTGGGGGGTCTCCAGGGACCGTTCACATCAGAAGTCGAAGGATACGTTGCATTGTAGGGTATACACTGGCCCTTTAAAGGTTTGTGAAAAATTTCTGTCAGAGAAATCGAAAATGAAACCCACGTTGAGTCACCTAAAGAGCTAAAACATGAACATAAACCACAGAATTGCTACTCACTGAGGTCCTCAAAGGAGCTCCCGTCAGTCATTGAACCTCATAGCCGTCTGAGGGCATCAGATGTTCCACATGGACCTTCTTCTCCAAGGTGGGCCTGGAGCTAAGATCTCCTCCCGTACTGACCACCCACATCCCTGAATAGATGATTTCCCGACATTCCGACATTGTGGATTTGTATACAAACATCCTGGACAGGTAATATAGAAAATATTTATTTACATGACACTTTGAGGACATTTTTGTTTTTTACTTTCTTGGTGGAACACAAATATGGCGAACCGAGTCCTACGCCGAAGGGCAAATAGGTTCCTAATACGGGAATCCGGCTTTTTTTTTTTTAAGGGGTAGTTGATATTTCAGCTGATACTGGATACATTGTTACAACTCGGACAGTGAGGAGTACGGCGCAACATTGAGGCTCCATTCACATCTTCCAGCAGGAGAAACTTCAGGCACAGCAGAGCAAACACGGGCCCACAATGGAAATACCTTCACCTGTAAGATGAGGGAACTTCCAAAAACTTTTGTCAGATTTGGTTCGGCCAAACTTTTTAAAAAAAATTTTTTGAACCTAAAAAATTTGGAATTTCAAAGTTGAAAATTGAACGCTAAACCGGGCTACATTTTTTTTTTTCACAGCAGCCTATCGTTCAAAATTGTTGGTTGAATTGGATGGACTTGTGGGGGGTTTTTTTTCGACCAGATATGTAACTATGTAACAACATGGTTGGGTAATGCAGGCCATACATGATTCAGATTCCCAACGATTTTTTGTCCGAAAGTTGAAAAAGTTGTTCGCTCGGTAATCCGACGGCGCCATCAATGATTTTGAAAATCAGCCGACTGAGTCATAAAGTTCACCCCGTATAATGCAGGCCATAGACGATTTGTTTATCGGCTGATTTCTCATCCAAAAAAACAAAACATCATTCGTTCTGTAAACCGATGTTGCCACCAATGATTGCGAAAATCGGCCGTTTTTCACGAATTTTCCAGCATGACTGATAAACGAAATGAGGAGGAACCGCGAAAATCGGCTAATTAGTCTTTCGGACGAAAAATCGACCGATAAACAAACCGTCTATGGCCTGCAACAGGCTACACTTCTGTTCCTTCCAGGTCGCGGCTCATGCACATAATCTTTTCGGAAAAGCGATCGTACAATTTGACCATCATTGAGTCAAAAATCGGTCGTTTTTCACAAATTTTCCAACATGCCCGATCACCGAAAAGGAGAGGAACCACGAAAATCGGCTGATGCCATTGACCCCACTAACAGAGCGAAAATCGGCCGATTATTCTTAGGTCCGATTTTCAGATGAAAAATTGGTTGAATTTAAACCCATGTATGGCCGACCTTATGCAGGCCATACATGGTTTGAATTCTGAACGATTTTCCTACAAAAATCGGACCTAAGAATAATCGATGATTTTCACTCTACTAGTGGGTCAATGGCACCGGCCGATTTTCGCTCTGTTAGTGGGGTTAATGGCACCGGCCGATTTACGTGGTTCTTCCTGATATCGTTTATCAAGCATGTTGGAAAATTCATGAAAAACAACTGATTTTTGAAATCATTGGTGGCACCATCGGACTACAGAACGTACGACGTTTTGATTTTCAGACAAAAAATCATTCAGAATTCAACCCGTGTATGGCCTGCATTAGTCATGACAGCACTGATTGGCAAGATGATTGGGCAAAAAAAAAACAGCCTGAGATTTGTCCTTTAAAAACTCTTCCAGGGGTACAAAGGTAGATGCAGGGGATCCAGCGGGATTTGGTCCCCACATGGAAGAGAAATATGTTAAAAATACATACTTAATATATTCTTCCCAGTTATACTGACATTTATTTCAAATATTACAATTTTGGTCATATCCAATATATTTAAAAAATATATTTTAATATATTTGTGAATATATTATTAAAAATGTTATTCAGAACACGCGCTGCAATATATATAAAGTGTCATTTGGAATGCATTTACAAGTATATTTAAAAAGCTTTGTTTAAATTCATTTTTTTTAGAAATATCTGGAAAATATATTTTTAAATATACGCCTTTGGAAAATACATTTTAATTTACATTTTTTGAATACGTGTTAAAATATATTCATTTAGGCCAATATATTGTAAATAGATGTCGCATGTATAATTTTTTTTTTCTAAATATATTGAAAATATATTTCTCTTCCATAAGGGTCCCAAAAGCTTTTTGGGAATTCGAATCACTATAAGTAACACTGAAATTTGGATTTGGCTCAGGACATCCAACTTCAAGAAATTCAGTTTAAATTTACTGCCATCCGAATTTCAACATCAACTCTTCACCTGAAATGCTACACATCATGGGGCCTATGGAAATGAATAATATTACAGCAACCCACATGGAAGAAAAATATATTTGAAATATATTTAAAAAATATTCTTCCCAAATATATTGACATATATTAGAAATGCTACAATTCCGACCACATTCAATATATTTAAAAACATATTTATATATATAAAGCTGAGCATACCCTTTGGCGCTATATAAATACTGTATAATAATAATATATATATATATATATATATACATAAACACACATAT